>NW_008710049.1:0-36094 GCF_000327385.1 Lottia gigantea | reverse complement strand
CCCCCCTAGAAAAATGTACCGGTCAATTTTTTATAATACACCTTTTCTTTTTCCTGAGTCAATAGGAGCGGCAGGTAACTGAGTCTGAGTGAATAGCAAACAGTGGTCATTCTGGTCAGGCATTTTATGGTGGAGTAATTGCACCAGTCAGCTGCTATATTTTGATTATACGTTACGAAAAATAAGGTTATGGCTTTCAGGGCTGCGTTATGCGAAATGGTTCAACAAAATACTAAGTATTCCTATCTGTAGGCCTAGAACTGTTTTTAAATATCTTTCTGTTTATACTTAGCTGAGGATGAAACCAGACATCATAGCTTTTTAAATTTAATTACATTAGAATAGATAATTTGATACAATTGAGTTCGTTGAAAATCATAAAAAGTCTGCAGTAAAGCGTCATTGGTAAAAAAATTATTGGTCTGATGCTGGATTGTAATCTGTCTCGTCTCTAAATTTGATTGGTTGATTATAAATACTAATAGACTAATATTATCCTAAATTGTATTCATATGAATCAAACAACCAAACGTAGGAAAAATGGATAAATATTTGATCAAAAAAGACAAATTGCTTGATGGTTCCGACACTACTACGATTGACACTGGTATCAAAACAACAGCGGGCAACACAACGGATGCAGTACCAAGATGCTCTGAAAAGACAGGAGTACCAGGTGACATTGGAAAAGAAGACGTTCCAAAGCAACCGAGAATAAAATTTCCAGCGAAGTCTGGGCGCCATTTTAGTAACAGCTGGTATGATCGATTTCCATGGCTGGAGTATTAAATGTCAAGGAACGCCCCTTTTTGATTTCCATGTCGGGTGTTTCACAATACATCTGCGGGTGCATAAAAATTCATCACTGAAGGCTACGCATATTGGAAGCATGCTGTAGGTGATACTGGAAAGGGCCTCGAGAAGCATAACAATTGAGGTGTCAAGGTGCTTTGCTAAATTGCCCCCCTCGATTGCACGTTTGTTTGATATGAGTTCTTGCCCTTTTTCTTGAAAACGCGTTCAGTTTTTAGTTGAAATTGTATTGTGGTCACAATAGAGAGCTTGTTTCACCAGATTTTATAGAAATTTGCTTGAATCACTCGAACTTTATTGAAAAGCAGAAAATCGAAAAATATTTAACATGTGTTATTGTCCTTGTTCTTAAAATGTGTTTAATCTTTAACTCGTAAAATTCAAGAAGAAAAAATTCTTCAAAAAGTCTTTGAATAAATCTAGTGCAGTATGAAAATGTTACTCTCGAAATATTTCATTTATTGATAGCTCTTGTCAATTGCCTGGATGACTTGGCTGCCATTACAATAATGGGCGTATTATGATGGACCATCGCTATTTTTGCAATGTACAGTACACTTGACCGAAAATCAAACATTATTTTACTAAACGCTTCAATGTGTTACCAGTAGGCCTATTGTCAGTCTAATTAAAATAAAAATATTCGTTCCTTTTTTTATTATCTAACGACTGGCATCTTGAACATTCGCCGAATAACCTTTGACGATTGAATGAGGCCAGTCTTAAGACCCTAAATAGTGACTCTATTAAAATAAGAGCTTATAAAAATCGGAACGAAAGTTTGGTCTAATTTTTATTAGACTGCAGTATTGTCAAAATCACAAACGTCTAATAACGAAAACAAACTCGCCAAAAGACTTAACATTTGTCAATCGTTAACTAGTTTGACAAATAATGATATACAGTCAATGAAATCATGGGTCCATTTTTAGCTAGAACCTTTGTGTTATTTCTGGAATTACAAAATTATTAATCCGCGTTGCGGTAATACATCTTTACTTTCTTAATTAACCGAGAAGATTTAAAAATTATTATTACTTTTCTTGAATATTTTTGGAACAAGGAAACACGATAGAATTTAATAAAGATTTGAATTGATAACATAAAATAATGTGTAGATACGTCATACCTTGTCATGCAATGTTAAACTCTTATTTTATTTGTGGATAAGTTGCAGTTTCAAACATTTAGAAAAACTAAACATAATGACGCAACAGATAACATGCTTAAAACCGGACCTGATAGTAAGCACGTTGTTATGATAACTACAAATCGGACTGTATAGAGAACATTGTAGTAATCCTCTACACATTGAACTTCACCTAATCAAAAGGTAAATCATTTCTCATTTTTTATTCCTGTAAAATGATAAGGGTGATGCCTATAAAACAGGCCTGTATGGGAGTGGTGAGATGGGTTGGCGTGGTGTAAAGTGATTCCAGAACCGATTGATTTTTAAGGAAAAGTTGGGTTTCCTTATTTTTGAGATTAAAATTAAGCAAACTATTTGATTAATTGGTGTCTCTTATGAACTATCATGTATTCTAAGTCATATCATTATGATCTTATTGCATATAATTAAGATTTTTACCTAATCATAAATGTCCATGTATGTACCGTCTGGATAAACAAAAAGATTTTTTGATCTTTCTTGATCGGTCACTTAATGAAATTCTTATGGTAATTCTCTTCTAATTTAGCTAATTTGGAATTACTTATGGGCAAACTAGTATTTATCCAAGTCATTAGAACACCTTTATTTTCTATTCATATAAGTATTGGCATTTTCATTTTCATATATGAAAATAAGGGAACCCATCTTTAAAAAATGGTAAATGTAAAAGGCGCTTAACATTGTATTATGAATAATTCTTCGCATCAAGTTTGAAGTGATCTTTTCTCTTGTATAAAATGTTAAGTATTTGAGATTTCTCCGGAAATGAAAAAAGTGCAGCTTTTAATTAATTTTCAATTCGCCCATTCTTGTAAGTGATTGAACTTGGTGAACATTAGGTATTGATTTTCCAACTAATTTCATGATATGTTTGATATATGAGAACCATATGTGAACATTCTGTAGGCTATATATAATAACAACATTGAACACGCTTATCAATATTGTACATATTTTTTGTATTGCATCATATTCACGAGTGCTGGTCGTCACGTAACGAAAAAAACAAATACTCCATTTGATCTATGCACACAAGAAATATTTAGTCAATCCCCGTAACTCCTAGACTGTTAGTCAATAACCAACTGATGAGAAGAATCACTTTTAATATATTGCTGTAAGCGTAAAATGTGCAGATGTGATGTGTTTTTTGGATTTTTTTTAGAACTAATTGGAATTTTAGCGTACTTTTTTGCACCTTATCGGCGAACAAAGTCGAGGATCACCACGAGAGATTTTAAAGAATAATAAACACACTCATTTTTAAACGGTCAAGACGTTTCGAAGATATGTGAATTAAAAGATTAGTGCAGTGGAAAACTCACTTGTCAATAATAATGTTATGAAAATATGTTTATGTTACTAATATTGGAATATTACTATGATATGTGTACACAATATGTGGGTGGTGCAACAGTTGTTAACGATTTCTCAGACTATATTGTACTCCAAGAACCCCAAAGTGTATATCAAGCAGAGTTTGTTTTGTTAATCTAGTTTAGTTTTTTTTCTACAGGTTATAGGAGAAGATGTTTTGGCCATCACCTTCAGATGGTGATACTTCAAAAAATACTGGTTGTTCTGAAAGAGAACGGAAAGATAATCTTGTCTTCCAGACGTATATTGACCGGTAAAGTTTTATGATTTATTTAAATAACTGTACATTTTATGATTAATTTAAATTACTTTGAAGTTTTTATGATTAACTCTTGCATTTTTTTGATTATCCTAGATACACAAATTGTTATCATTTTTGTCTACATACTTGTGTTTTAATTTGTTTACAGGGGATTTCTACAAAGGTTACGAAGTATAGAGGGCCAATCAGATGTTCAGTTACAAACGATCAAAAAAAGTAATCACTTGAGACAGTCACATACTTGCACAGGCAAATCAGAATGCAGGATACACCAACACAGTAATTTCGCTCAAGATTTAGATTTTTCAACTTTAAACACAACATTTATGTTTAAATGAGTGAAAACTAAGTTGTATTCAAAGACAAATTCTGTTCAGAATTGACACCTATCTGTTCAAATATTCTTCAGGTTTTGTTGTGAATAAATGAAATGTAATCAATATTATACATTGTCATTCATGTGCTACAACTCGAGAGACCCAGCAAGGAATATCTGGAAAATCAATCAGTGGAAAATAAGCTACATCATTGCTAGAAATATGATGGCGACTATTTATATGTTGACATAATAAATTGTAGTCCCTTTTTACTTGGCAAACACACTAGTATCCTGGATTAAAAACTTTATTTTGTAAGTTTATTAGTTACTCACCACAGTGGTATATCTTGTTCACATGGTCACCCTATTTTGCCAGTGATTGTGAAGATAAGCAAATTCGTGTTTATGTATATATGAATAATATGTATGTATATAAAAAAAATATTGACACTTTTGTACATGTATTCTTTTGTACAGACGTTTTTAAGGTTCTGTTAGCACCCTGATGAATGTTATGGCGAAATGTGCATCAGATCCTCTTTTGTGAGACATTACGATTTTCAAACGCAGTAACAGTTGCATTAAGGTTGGCAATTTACTATTCTATTTGCACCAGTGGAACAGGCAAAAATGAGATGTGGAACTAAAGATTCCCGTTAACAAATAATGACAATACCAGATAAACCTGCTGCTAATTCGAAACACACTTACTTAGCCTAGCGACCTTCCAAATTATATATGATAAAGATTAAAGACTTAATGTCACTGAAACTAGAGTAGGTCTAGTGTATGAATCATACTTCAAATTGTGATACTGAAATAGATAAAACTATGAAAACTGGAAAATTAGGATAGTAGGAGTTAGGATGAGGGCAGGACGAAGGATTTCATTTGAATTTCGGCGAAGAGGAATATATCAAAACCTATGTCATAAATCATAATCTAGAATAGAACATACATCACCTGTCAATTGTATTAAAGCGTCCTAATTGAATGATAGGGACTTTCTGCTCAACAGAATCACATATGTGTTGGATAAGAGTACTACTTATGAATCTGCTCCCAGTCCACCCGTCATTTTCAAGGCTAAAGCCCTTCACTAAGCAATCCAACCTGCCAGAAAATGATCTCTTTGTATAGTTAGTAGTCATCTTCTGCGAAAATATGTTTGGACACAAACATCAAATATGCTGATGGCTTTTTTTATACACCCTGGTGCATTATGGAGCTCGTTCATGGTGTTGATAGATATGGAAATACAATGTCGATAAAGGTAGCTCAGACATCATATTTAAACGTAATTTTCAACAACCACAACCCAAGTTACACACAGCAACAATACGATAGGATTATACAAACTCCGAGTGACAAAATGTTCATGCCTGGTATTCGTTGTTACCGTTAGTACGGACATGCTAGTTGCTCGAGCAACCACTTCCATACATGTGCACATGTAGCAGCTGTAATCCTGTCACAGTCTGTTCAACATACCATATGGAACACTAGAAATAACCAGATATTTTTTCATAAAAAATGCACAACACATGGCCAAGAGCCCACAAAGCCCATAATAGCTACTAAGGGCAATTACATTCTTATGTATTCACCATGGAAAATTTGTTGCTGAGAGTTTGAAATCACAACAATGCGATGATTGCATCACTGATTAGTTCATACCTACATCTTGCAGGTATATGAATATTATTGATATTATACAGGTAGTTATATAGGTACAATGTTAGTGGAAATAATGCATATAGAAGGAAGGAAAATATGATGCAATTTGACATTCAGTGGATATTGATTTTCACAGCTTGAAATAGTTATTCATTTATTAAATAGACTACAAACTTCGGTTCTACAATGATAATGTTAGTATTAAGAGTTTTTTTTTAAAGACCTTCGTCGAATTGTATAAAACCAATCGACAAATGAAATTTTTGGTAAGCATACAGACCCAAAATTTGATTGTTATTTTGGAAAGGTATTTGTGGGTACTTTACACCTTCGCTGTACTTGTTCACATGAGCTCAACATTCTTGTGACATGCACCACAAGAAGAATATTAATATTAATACCAGCGATTTTCAAGATAAAAATCTTGACAACACCAATTGAAAAACGAAAAAGTTACACCATTACAGTTACATATATGCTGAGAAACATGTGCACATGTTTTTTAATTAAACAGTTGTTTCGGTTGCTATAGTTCCGTAAAAACAAATCATCACCATCAGAAGTTAGATTAACACGATGTACTCGAACTTGGAATAATTCCACCAGACTATACTGAATAAACCTTCTGTGATAAGTCAAGAATTAGGTAACTCAGTCCATATTACAGTCAAAATAAAGGTTTACCAACAACATTTCTACATAAAAGCCTAGCCAATACATATATCTCATAAATTACACATCTGAAATACGAAAGACCTCGCTAACTATGAACAATATAAATGATGCTATGGTGTTAGCACAACGTTTCACAAAAATACAACTTCTAAAAATGCCAAAAAGCGAAACCTTTCATGTCTGTATGATTCTTCAGAGAACAAAAAAGAGTGGGCATATTGACGGCCAGCTATCATACATTAGGCTTGTTTTTAGTCTTTATAAACTTTGGACGAAAAAAAGTAATGCATTTTGGTATATATATTATAATGGCGTTGTTCACTGCAAGTTAAAAGATTTTAAAACACTATTCAGTACAAATAAAGATCCCATGGCAAGAAGTGTCTTCTTCATAAACACGTCACATGGGTAGCAAAATGTTATTTCAATGTGAAGAAAATTAAAGCGGAAGGAATAATAAATAATATCTCATTGCACCAGGGGGCCAAATGACGAGCAGACGGAGCAGCCCCCCAAACCCCTTTCCCCCCGCCTCCTTTATGCAAAAATCTTGAAAAATCTTATAACTAGGTTAGAGATTCGGGAAATCTCAGATATCTCGCCCCCTCTTTCAATTTGTTCAATATCAAGTTGTGGTGAGTGTACCTTGAAGTGGGTGCTTTGAAGTAAAAGAGTAACATTACGTAACGGAAATAGAAATTGAAGTAACACTGTACTTGACTTCAGTCAACAATCCATGTGTAAAAATGATTATATGCAATATATACATATACATATAAAATTAATGTTATCCAACTTATTATATGTGGTGATTTAGAAATCTGAAAGTAATGTCCATGGTGTTATTAGTCTGTTAAAAGTTGAAAGACAGAATATATAAACATTTGTCTGGTTAAACTCTAAATTTAGCGTGCTGTGTCTCTTTCCAGTATGAAAATCTGATATATTATGGTTATCTTTCCAGTACGAGAAAACTCCAGTACCTGTTCTGGAAGTGAAGTGAAGTTGTATCCCTGTATAAAATCAATAATCGGACGTCGGATTTAAAAGTTTTTAGGATAGCTTAATTCTTTCAGTTGATAGAAACAACCGATCCCAACGCTCCTGTATATTGAAATATATAACATTCATTTTCAAGGATCATTTGATCAAAATATACATGAACCTCTGCATGACAGGCTTTTTCCAAAGTAGATATATTCATGTATACAAAAACACAAATCAATCAGACCAATCAATCAAAGTTCAAGAGTGGAGCATCATCTCGTCAGTTTACTTGTACTAGTCCATGCTTTATTTCTTTTAATAAAATATGTATTCATGATACGTTCCTGTCAAGAGGTCATCTTGTCATTAAACATTTCTTCCATGTCAAATTGTCTTTCATCTTCTGTTTCAAAAGAATAATAAACATTGGTATTTATATTATTGTAAAGACATGAGTGGTATTTCTACATTGTCGTTCTTTACAACTCTCTTAAAGTTCAAGAAGAATGTTTAAGGTAACTTCAAAGGTAAATATTTTGACTGCAAGATTTTTTAAATTTATATTTGTAGTCTATATGTATGTCTTTTTTATGAAGCAAACGAATTCTGAAATGGCAAAAGTTCGAGGATATTACTGTTTGTGTTCCGCGAGGGCCATAGCATTGATTGTGGTTTAACGTCGAGTAGTTCCGTGTATTTTAAGACCCAAAACACCAACTTTTGAAAAAAGGTTATTTTACAGCGGAAGCGGTCTTTTATTCTTTGTACAAATTAACTACATTTTACCATCAAATAAAAGTTCAATTTTCTTTCTTCTTCATGCATCACAACACCAATATAGTAAGGTAGTCTAGACTGTGACTGAAGAAGATCAAATGGAAGCAACAATTATTATACAACCCATAAACTCAAAATATTTAATTACATAATCGGTGATTTGATACCCCCTCCACCTTTATAGGTTGAGATAATAGCACCCCCCTGTCATTGTTATTGGACGGAAGTTCTGACAAGGAAGCGTAGAGCTTTTAGAATATGGTATTAGATAGAGGACCCATGTAGAAAAGTAGGACACGAAATTGCTTTTGCATTTCACTCCTATTTGATAATTGCATGAGTAACTGTAACACTGTGGGTTATTTATTTGAATAGATTTGATTAGCTCATTAAAACAACGATTTAAACTGTACATTTAAAAAATATATCTTATTTTTGTAACATCAATCAAATCTAAAAATGTGAAAACCGTTTAAAAGTATTTGAAATATCAACATATTGTAAGTTTGTGTTTATATTCACAGTTTAGGATTGTTCATGCGAACGTGCCACATCTCAACTCGTCTAGTAGACATTCAAATTTTCACGTAAAATAACTCTTTGAATTTTTTCACATGCTTTCAAATGACGACAAAACAAACGAAAAGCCAGACATAAGAATGTTTTGACATAAGAATAGGATATTTTTTCGTAGCTTACATTAATACCTCAATGAAGTGACAATTTAATATTGTTTGCATAAAACTTGTATATCCTCAAAAGACACAACGTGTAATTGTCTTAAGTAGGCTAGTATTATATGTTTGTTAGTCATAATAGGAACATGAACAAATTCTACAGTTGATAACGGTTTTGCAACTATTCGAATTTATCACTTTTCAATTCTCTGGTATAGTCTGCTTCTTTAATTTCATTCTACAGAGACTAAGAAATTAACATGGTCTTTTGAAATTCGGAAATCAAACATCTTGTCGTGAGCATTATAAGTTTGATAAATTTCTAGTTTTTGTAACGTTTTGCTATGTGATGGATTATTGATATTTTTAGCATGATATGAATCAGAAAATGTAGAAGAAAAATATCCAGGAGCAAGATAAGAAATAGTTATTTGCTATACGTTTCATTTAAAAAAAAATGATTCGAAAATATATTGCCGTTACCAAAAATTTCGCGAAATTCAATAGTTTCGTTTCGTAGCAGGAAATCCGTGATTCTTAAAATATACAAAACCAATTTAACCGCAATTGTATTTCTCCGTTTGGGTTGTTGCGATTAAGAACCCACCCAGAGGTCTCTCACCGAAGGAAATATTATTAATAAAGACGCAACAAACCAGTTAACCATATTTCAGAATATTCTAGAACAATTAAAATATGATATATATTTGATAAATTCATTGAAACTATTTTGTGTTTGACATGAATAGATAATCCTCTTTTAAACCACGTCCTTTTAAAACCAGTCCCATGTTAACCTGGTGACGTGTTAAAATATACCTCATTTATAACCCTAATAGAGTCCTATATTTTATTACAAATATGCACCCCATTTGATAGAAAGCATTAATTTGGGGGAATGAAGACGTCAGCACTTAGGGTAAAGTCACAGATAGTGTAAATACGACATACGCAATGCGCTTATATCAATATGTTATTTTTGAAAGATGCAGGACGTAAAATCCCATTTCATGTCACTTATGTTAATCATAAACATGAAACATTTTGTGGTTTGAACTATCAATTGGTAATCTCCTATTCATTTTAGTTTCACTTCACAGCATGTTAAGGGGTGCAATAGATCACTTATTATATAAAAATTTATCGAACTCTATTTCTTTCATTCTTTCAAATCAATGATTTGTAGGTATAACATTTGAGTTAATGTTTCCGGGATATCTTATTTGATTGACGCACGTTGCCTGTGAAATATCACATACTGCATTATTACCAATGGATTTAACAGAAGTAAATTGCGTATATTATTTATGTGTATAAATTGTAATCAAATGATTTAAATACTACATTAATATCAAACCGCCACACGGAAATCTCTTCAACCAATCAAGTATCTTTATTCATAAAATTCCTTATCTGATTGGTCAATCAGTACTATCTACACTAAAAGGGAAACTGTCAGCTTTCTATACACTTTTATTTCAAATGTGTCGAAATTGTCTTTACCAAATCTGACATTATCTTTTCTAGAAAGGCGTATTTTGCTGTTTGCACGAGATAGATTTTTCCTATACGAATTTCGAGGATTGTACGGATCAAAACTGGTTAATTTTCTCAGTATCCATCATATCAGTTGCGTGTTGGTCGTGTTGGTCGCCGCACCAGCGACGGAAAATCAAAGGGGGCCCAATTCTTCATGGGGGCGCCAAAGGCCCTTTTGTAACACTTGTCAGCAAAATTCACCAATTGGTACTGCAGCGCCACTCTATTATTTTAGATATTATTCAAATCAGTGTCGAATCATATTTTTCGTTCCCGTCTTCAAAATATGAGCATACGTAGGTATGTGTTGATGTCCTTTTCTTCATTCCTGTACTTTCATTCTTGATATTTTTTGGGCGGTCTGTGCGACGCATTCTGCAGTAATTGCTGTTTAACAACAGAACATCTATTGCAAAAGCTGTGCAACAGAAGTTTTGAGTTTATCAAGAGCGTTTCCAAAGACAAAGCAAAAGTTTGTCAATTGGCCAACATCTTGATGTAGATGAAGTTGAAAGTATTGAAATCGATGAAACACTGAACACACAAATGTGCCAACATAGTTACCAGGAAGTAGAACTGAAAAAAGATAAACCAATTTTCTGATGAGCTGGACACTTCCTTGACACCCGCAATACCAATTGTTGGATGCCTACCCAGTCTTGAGTAGAATCTATGTTATCGCAGTATCGGTAGATTTGCTGGTCACTTGAATACGATGAACTCATTGACACATTCTAACAAGGTTCTCATGAAATTAAAAACTGAACATTATTCGCTTTCAACCTGCGACACATACGTGTTCCCTTGGACGCGTTTCTAATACAATCTATTGGCTTGTGTAGACTACTTCATTTTTATTGCGTTTATGGAGATGTTGACTAAAGACATTCTTGATTCCGTAGCGATTGTTCATGGCGCTTGAGTCATGGCGACCTTGTTCTGAGCTAATTTTCCGTCGCCGTTGTGGCTCAGTAAGGACGCCTTTCCGGTGTGACGGAGCTAGAGGCCTTTTTCAAACGCTGAACTGAACGATATTCTATATGCTCTTATCTCTTAGCTACCATGAAAATTATAAGTTAGAAGTTCTTTTTCGAGTTTTGCATTATTGCCTAACATGCATTTAAATGTTTTATTTATATAGGATTGTGCAAAAGTTGTCAAGAGGGCGACAAATCAGTGTGTGGCCCTCCAGCCATTATAGAACCACCAAGCCTCTATATCAGATAAATTCCTATACTTAGAGAGACCTTGGGTAACTCATGTTTGCTATTTTGATGGTGAGCCCCTTTCTTCTGAAAGACTTAAGGGTTACACCTTCAAATTTCGTTAGTTTTGGTAACTGTTGCAAAGCTTTGGACATGAAAATACGGTTTTGATAGTAATTTGTCCCTTAAAGGTATACTACCTCTTAGGATGACCAAAAAAATTGTAAACAGGGCCAAAATGAGTCTTTGTTCAACAGTGCACTAACCTAGTGTCATAACTACACACCAAAATCCCTTTATAATGCACTAAATCCTTAAAACTAAGCAATGATTCATTAAACGAAGTAATTTCGAAACATGCTTAGTTACAGGTGTTAACAGTCTTACAATACTCGTTTAGTTTAATGGATACATCGTGTTATATAGAAATTTTATTCTGTAGTCATGGCACCTGTAATTCCAACTGAAGAATATATACACGTGTTGTTGACCAAGTTTGAGAGTTTGAGAATTTTATGTCCATTCAGCAGCAGACTATAGGGCGTGAATCTCCGTTCATTTCATTTCAGATTGTTTCAGCTATGGGCGACCTAACCTCTTTTTACTTGCTTTTGATTGTTACTGTTGATACTTTGGCGACCATATACACCGTGTATGTTAAGCAAAAGAATGAATCTTTTACTTATACATTGGTTATATTAAAGTGGTACATGGCCATAGCGTTTACCATCATTCGACTTGTTTTAAAGGGATAGAGCGTACATAGCTTGTACAATATATAATTGAAATTAAGATTCATTCATTATGCTCTGCAACTACAACAACCACTGGCAAGAAGCCAGACATCATAACACTAATCGTCAACCAAACCAACATCACGTACCCTACAACGGCCCTGTATTCCGTCGACTTCTACCACCTACCAATCGCCGACCACCAACCAACCCAAACAGTTATATCCCACCCCATCGCCAACCTACCTACAACACAGTCTACGCATCCAGAGATGTGAAGCAGGTTCAAATCGACCAAAACACCCTTCGAAATAAGCTCACCACTATCAGTGCCAATTCTTTATCACCACCTGCCGCAGACCTCATCATTTCTCATGTCCTGTCCTTGGACCGTCGCTCCTATGGGGAAACGTTACTCAAGCTGTAATCACCAAATTTTACCAAACCATCAACGAAACCAAGTAACCATATCTTTTCCAACTGAAATGGATATTGATCAACATACACCCGCACCAAATAGAGTCACCACCTTATCGAACCAAACCCCTAAACGAGCCCGAAGTTCACCAACTCCTAGTCCAGCAGACGTAGGTAAACGTTCACGTAGAACCCCGCTTCTCTTTTCAATTTCAGATTCCTCTTCGTATTCCACGCCATCTGAATCTTCACCACGTGGCCAAGGTTCCACCATCTTTCTTCCTTCTGTGCATATTCCGACCAGCAAACCACCCTGCAATCTCCAACTAAGTCAAGCCGTGCATCCAGACCTTCCCCTTCTCGAACAGATCCCAGTCCGTACCCAATGTCGCATTTCGAACAATTACCAAACCAGTACCAATCATCCCGTCGACAACCATTACATCTGCTACCTTTATTATAATGATATGGATCCTCTAACCTGAACCGAATTACCAAAACTACTTCAGTCACCGAAATACATTCGTTCCTGGTGCCCAAATCCATCCCAACCAGTCCATCCTTGAATCTTACGACATGCTACCGTCATTCTATATGTAAGCCTCAACAACCCCGACCAGTTAGCAAAGACCTCGTTCAACCAAGCCCAGAAATCAATCGCCACAGCCGACCAAACTCCAAGATCATCTTCACATCTGAACCTGTCTCTCGCAGAAAGCACAACAGAATCTCAAGACCCTCAACAATATGATGATGGATTTCAATACCAACGACGTAACAACCTTAGCTGGTCTCCAGAAACAGCAAACAGCATTTATTTGTTTTGGATACACCAGCTTCAAGCATCAAGTAAGTCTTTAAACTAATCACTGAGAATAAAAATACTGAGAGGCCACCGCAAGGCCAAACTATAGCTAACTTGAGCCGCAAAATTCTCACACCCATTCAATCAACACCGAAGGTAGCCAAACTTGATTATCTTTGTCTTTAGTACCAAGTTACAACCTTTACTTCCTAACCCGAGTTGAAAGATTTGGTTGTAAATCTGCTACACTAACAGCGTTTTTAGCGCTCGCTAAAGTGATGTTCCGGTACCCTTATCAATATCAATGTCGAGATTTTTTTCAATTCTTCAACCTGGTTTACCCTTCCATACTAACGCCATTGTCTACATAGCGTTGCCTGTCTTCATTAACCTAATTGGGTACAGTAGAGTGACAGTAACACTTTACTGCATGAAGTCTGGCTTGAGAATTATTTTCTAGATAAGGCCACTAGGGAGAAGCATTGAACTCATTGTGCATATAAGCCGGAAGCTTAAGGTTTGTATAAAGTGGTAGGATGTCTTAGATCAGCTCGGAGCCCGACTCAAACAATGTGAATTCAGTTCAATAATATTCATTCAATATTTTACTGAGACATTTATTACAGACAAACATTAGAAATATTTGACAAGCATTGGCATTTGATTGAAATAATAATAATAAAACATTTATCATTGACTATTTTGATTGGCAAGCTATTTGGAATGTATTTATTGTTTAAAGTCGTCAATCAGTATAAAAATAAACTAAAATGTTTGACATTCTGATGTTTTGATTTAACAAATGAACGGCATTTTTATTATCATTTTACAATCATTCGCTGTCAGAGTGTTTGACACATGAATCAAAAACTAGGATAAAATAAATAAAAGTACTATGACCTAATGCCACACATTCTTGTGGTACAAGTTTGGGATAATTTATAGTCTAGCTAAGCGATGTTTTAAGTCTAGGCTAATATCTCAACTCATCCCATCATACATTCTTCCTCGCTCATCAATCGTCTGAAATGACTGCTTACACATTTTCACAACTCAAAAGTTCTTGATCGGCTCAAAGCATAGTTCACAACCATTACGCTCAATAATTTAGCGATTTCGGCAAAGCGTTCGATACAGTCTGGTTCGATGATCCATATCAAGTTGGTCTTTGTACCAAATTCGTCTAAACTGGTTCATATCCCACTAAGATGTGGACAAGTGGAACATCTGTTCAACCCAAACTTAATATAAAAGAGTTATCTATGTTTCTAGTTTCTAGTAAAAGTTCTTGAAATGGCTCTTCATTCTGTGAGTCGTATTTGTCACTGTCATTGAAAATACCAACTCCCGCATTACAGCCTTCTACCAGCAGTTGCGTGGTTTTCTCTGCTGCCTTCGTAGGCTCTTGCATAAAACACACAAACTTCCTGAAAACATAAAAGAAAAGACATATTTAAAAAAAGAAATGCAAAAAGGAAAAATATATATTAACAGCCTTCCCTTCATTGCCCACAGAGGATCATTCATTTGCTTTAAGTATTTTTCCTTGAATCCACATTCCGTTTCTAAAGTATTATTGTTAAGGTGTGTTTACCTGTCGTTAAATGACTGTAAGATGTTTCTAGCATTGTTTTCTACGGAACATCCCGTACAGGATTCTTCTGGTGATGGCCAAAACATTTTGTAAGATTAAGTTTCAGGTAGGAGTAAAAGCTGTAATTAGAAAATAGCATACGTAAAAAAATTTGAAATATACATATACGATTAATAGAAGAAGTAGGTAAATGTACCCGTGGCTCGGATTACGTATACAAATGATTTTGTGTACTAATAAATATTTAATTATTGTAAGTAGACTAACACACTCATTAAATGAAATTTAAAAAACATCGTGTAACATTAACACAATGACTTTTATTATGGCATCTAAAAAATACACGAATTGAATTAATTATACTTTAACATGAGTGGATTGCAAACTGGTTTGAACGGTTAATTTCTATTTTAAACTGATAAGAGATTATTACATCTTAGAATTATATCAGTGGGTTGATAAAGTAAAGCTCATACAACATTCAGTCAGTTCAACGAGATATCAAATTAATCAATTGCCTAATAGAATTTTGTTTGAAACCGATTAAATAAAGATGCAGCAATTTTGTGTTTATTAATTTTGGGGTTTTTTTTTTACCCTAGAAGCCAAATTATGTTATTGAGTAGAATTTTATTGGAATTCTTCCAAACAATGAAACACACCACCCTAGACAAATCGACCCACATTAACACGCACTTATATAACATGTTTATTGTCAATTCAGCATTATTCACTATACAAGTCAGACGTGATATATACCGCGTTGAACTTGTAGTTGTACTCCCACTACTCCTGTGGTAGGTCAATTACATCTCTACATTAATATACATTCATGCGTATACTGTGTTCTAAACATTGCTCTTTTAAAAAAAAAAGTATTTAAATTTTTCTTTTAAAAAAAGCCTGTTCGGTTTCATGAAACTAATCCCATTTTCTAAAAAAAATAAATTATTGCTTACCAAAAATTTAGAAAATTGCTGAAAAACTAAGGTGTTTTCTCTTGGGTCCGGTTCAGTTCAATTCAAAATACTTTCAGTAAGTTCCTTTTTGCACTGTGTATAGTAATGCTTTCAGTGAAGTCTGATTTGAATATAATGATAAAGTTTACGTGATTACTGTATTTATATTGTGAGAATTATCCGTCCCACCTTTTGTTTGCTAAGCCAATAAAAATGACGTTGTCAGGATATCACGTGATCTACTTACTCAACCAATTGACAATGACGTTATATACTTATCGAATTGAATGTAAGTATGAATCACATCGTGTTTCACACACGCTATACAATGTATAGCTATATAAGTAATATATAAATATACAAAGAGAAGCTTTAAGCAACTTTTGCCAGTCATCTTAAATCTTAAAAGTCATGGTGTGAGAAAGTGTTCAAAGGAAGCAATGCTTATGACTCGGAGTTCTTAAATTTACTACCCAAATAAGCAACTCCCAAATTTAAAGCTTAAACACCCCTAGTTAAAAGAAATAAATACCAATACTGTAATAATCATACGTTGATGAGAAATAGCTCGAAAATATCAAGAAAATGTTCTTCATGTAAACACATTTTGAAAAAAAAACAATCGCCAGGGCATCGCCGACGAAATTCAGATAGGGTTTTCTAAAAAAAAAAACAATTTGTGTTAATGGGCACTTTAATTTATGGTATCTCCTTTTCAACATACGTATTGTCTTCATATGAATATTTTGAAAAGAGAATAATTGCACCCCTACAAAAAAGTTTGTAAATCAAATTGTACCCCTGCTTCATTTCTTTCAAATTCAAATATATGATACGTTTTTGCCCCAAAGTATGTGTCAGAATGCACAATTTCACAAATTTGCTTGGGGGAGAACCCTACCAGACTCTCATTCCGTCTGCCCCTATTTGTACCCCCAGACTCGGGAGGATGGTGTTGTCACTGATTTTACCACTATTGTTTTAAATTATGCTAGTGCCTCTTTCCCATAATCACGACTGACAAGATATATCCGCTTCTAAGTCGGACTCAAGATGTGATACCGTGTCTTTCAGCTACACAGTTCGTCTATTTCCGAGAAGTTATATTGCAGGTCCTGCAGATTTGTAGATGCGTCATAACTCATCTTTCTATAATAAGATTAAGATAATACTCCTGGGATGTAAGGCACAGGAGTGTACTGCACACGTTTGTATTGGATACTTTAAAGAACTTTTCAACGTTAATCAATAATACTTTTAATTATTACTACCCGTATGATAATCTATTTAGTCATTAATGAATAATTGATAAGCTACAAGTTTTACGTCTCTACTACTTTGTCAAAGTTAAAAAGTAATTAGTAGTTTAATCGTGTCAGATGATCGTGTTTTATATTTCAGAGTTTTATTAAAATTCATTTGGTCATATACTAATTAACAAGCTTTACTAACCTATCATTGTTATGAATAATTAATGTATTGTTATAAATTCCAGTGGCACTAATCATGTTTTGTGTTTCTATGAAAACTCACGTGTTAAAGAGTGGCTTGACCTGTCATTGAATGGAATTTAAACTTTAATCTTTTAAAGAAATATAAACTTTTCTAATCATCGATCCATTGTATTTCATTTTGTGCCAGGCAAACAAGGGTCGATACTATGTCTTCGATTGAAGTTTACAAGCATGCGTTGGTTCTTATGAATTCTCTTTTAATCCTGTAACTCATATTCTTAAGAATGCGCTTGGAATACACACAGAGCCCATCAAAATATTTTCTTTTACATAAGAGACCGGTCACGTTTTTAGTTTTCTGAAAATTAAAGATCAAACTTCACCCAACAGAAATCCTAAGACCATTTTTTATGAAACTAATTCTATGGAGTCACGAAACTAATTACTACTTGAACATAGCTTTGTCTGAGTTTAATACCATTTTCATCGATCCTATGCGCCAGTTGACTATATACCTTGACCTAGTTATGGATACTACAAAATTTTAGGTCAGCTCAGGTGAGGTTGACAAGTTAATACAGGTATTCACAGGGTACATTAATTATAAATATTTGAAAGAGACATGCCGGCCACTCGTCATGATTTGCACTGTAGCGGGGATATGAGGAGTGGAGTTATATTAGTGAAATTTGAGTTCTATATCCTGTTTCCAAAGGCCTTATTGTAAACTTGCTTTACGAT
Organism: Lottia gigantea; assembly: GCF_000327385.1. NCBI lineage: Eukaryota > Metazoa > Mollusca > Gastropoda > Lottiidae > Lottia > Lottia gigantea. Next base: position 17,908 of record NW_008710049.1, on the reverse strand, counting down.
GATTTAAGTTCTGTCCTGGTTAGGTTATTATTCGACCTCTAGCTCTGATTTTAAATTCGAATTGACTGGCATTCCAGATTTCTAGATTTAACTTAATTTTAGGTGTAGTTTATTATACGGACCATGGTTGTAGGAAATTTGACAAGAGGGTGTATCTGAAACATAAAAACCGCTATTAATATACGATGAAAGTTTCAATTTGCATCCAAAATCTTGATTTAATTTGTGTTTGGTTAGATTGATAGTTGACACTATCACTAAAGATAGCTTGCCACGCAAGGTAACATACGCCACTACCAGCTGTCAGAAGTGATAACAAAGTCTGTAGTGGTTTAATATGTGAAACCAGTCACCCATTACTAATTTCAAGCTTTAATGAGATCTCATACCAAAAATATGATTTCTCATACATAAAAAAAGATGTAGTCTCTATCATGCCTACATGCCAAATTAGACGCATTGAACTAATTCAAGGGTAAGAACTCCAAAACACTTCATCCGATTGTTACCAGACTTGAGAACTTGTCAATATTTACATGCATACCACGGTTCATCGTAATCAGTTAAACCATGTAGCCTCTATTGTGCCTACAAGCCAAATTAGACGCATTGATTTAATTCAAGGGCAATAAATACAAAATCATTCATCCAATTGTTACCATATATGAACTTGAGATCTCATCAATATATACATGCATACAAAGTTTCATCGAGATCAGATAAAAATTGCATAGTTTATCGTACAAACAAGCCAAATTTAACACGTCAAGGGCAATAACTCACAAACTTTGCATCCGATTATCCGATCATCTCATCAATATATACATTCGTACTAAGATCTCATCAAGATCAGATAAAAGCTGTAGCCTCTATTGAGCATACAACAAATGTGGACCGATTTTACTAAATGCACCCTGTATCATGACTACAAGCCAAATTTGAAGCGTTTTTACTGAGTCAAAGGCAGTAACTCCGAAAACCTTCATCCAATTATTACCAATTTCGAACTTGACCGTGATCTCATCAATATAATTATACATGCATACTAAGTTTCATCAAGATTGGATAAAAATTGCATCGTTTATCGTACAAACAAGCCAAATTTAACACGTCAATGGCAATAACTCTTAAACTTTTCATCCGATTATTACCAATTTCGAACTTGACTGTCATCTCATCAATATATACATTCTCATCAAGATCAGATAAAAGCTGTAGCCTCTATTGAGCATACAACAAATGTGGACCGACCGACGGGCGGACGGACGGACAGGGGAGACGGCAATATACGTCCACATTTCCATGTGGGCGTATGAAAAGGCTGAATCAGCTATAACTCATTATGATAAGAAGAAGAGGACAGATGGTGGATTCCTTAAGTAGGAATACAGTCTATAAATATTGTACCTGAAACATTACAATATGATATACATTGTTTGCTTTTATGAATCATCACAAAAACCTATTATAACAATCGGTCAGATTGGCCTTTACAATGTGACATGAAGTGTTTTATCAGTTAACTATCAGTTGAAATATAACTTATTAACCAAGGTGTGCTTTGTAGCAATCACTATCAAATTAGTCAATGTTTCCTTAATAACATCGGTCACCTTGAAATATGATGTAAAATATACATGCACCAAAATTTGTTTTTATTCATCTAGCATACAAGATGCCACTCTACACCACGGGAAACGCAAACCTCACCCAGCTATTAATGATGACTCATAGAGCAATTTGCGTTGATTGTGGAGAACAAATCAGAGTTCGCTTGTCTCTTCAGACAAATACCAATCTGATGTTGGGTTTCTCTTTCAGTGAGTCCATATAAATAATGATTTGAATTTCTTAATAAACAAAAGAAACGTTTTCTATTACTATAGTATTTTTCGAATATAATCTCTTATCTGCAAGATCACTGACTGTTCTGGTCACGTTTCTGTACATAAATAAACAACTTCTACTCATGGATTTACATTTCTCACGTGGTAACGGCATTTTATTTTGGTGTAAGATCAAATTTTATTCGGCATTAACCTTCTGTATGCAGAATTTCAGCGTTTATGCTTCTACTGTTACCAACATGCAGTGTTTCTGATGATTTTGACCTTCATTGTTCAAGTCTTTTATATAAACGATGTATTTTATTTAAGTAAGCGTGACTTAAATTTCCACTCTGAGACCAGCTGCCATACAGGATCGTAGTAAATTATTTTAGTTAATTAAAAAGATAAACGTAAATTAACCACATTCTTCAGATGCGTAGTTAACTTAACATTGGTAAAAAAATTATTTAACAAGAAGGATTCCAAGAATATTTTTTAAGAACACAGTTTCTGGTTTCATCGTTTTTGAAAATGTCTACTGAAAGGTTTCTACCGGCCAATCTTATACCTGTGTATCTTAAAGCGAAATATATATATACATAAGAACGATAAATTAAATTGCGTTTTAAAGTTCAATACAGACGTGACGGTGTCGGGTCGTCGCCTTCAATTGACGATCTGGATCAACGATTAAGATGTATTGAATTGGGTCGTTTTGTCACCGACACAGTGATGTTTATGACTCTGACTTACTTTCGATAATCGTGCCCCGCAGCTTTTTCCCAGGTCCCTTCTTCTGAATGACGTAAGTAAACCAGGTCAAAAGAGAACATATCAAACATTTACCTCACAATAATATGAATCTTATGTTAGAACACAATTTGTAAACTTCATTTCCTTACGAACTTGACAATGTAGTCTGGATACCTATTGCTCGTAACTACTTGTACCACAGAGGGTTTATTTCCAGTTTCACCTTTGCAGCGAATATTAAAGAAATTATCAAAATTGTCAAATTAAGCAAACTATTTGATTAATTAGTGTTTCTAATAAATTATTATGTATTCTTAATCATATAATTATGTCCTTATTGCATATAATTAAGAGTTTTAGCCAATCATAAATGTCCTTGTAGTCTGGATAAACAAAAAAAGACTTTGACTGTAATTACACTTTCTATTCATATAAGTATTAGCATTTTCATTTTCATAAATGAAAATAAGGGGTAACTATTTAGTATTTAAGATCTCGTTCCTATTAATAAAAGGCTACAAACATATTTCCCGGACTTCCTGTAACAAATTCAAAGTAACTTATTTTCAAAATACCCCAAGAAGTTCTAAACAATTTAAAGAATACTTCATTTGACCTGAATCAGTATCAAGGATTAAGAAAAAATGAAAAGTATTTACAATGTGTCACTAGAAGATAATCCATTAGTTAAATGTCTTATTTCAGAGACACGAGACACATTGATAAATGAGATTTCTTACAAATCGAAATACCACTTTCTAAATCTATTCAAAATATCTTTAATGAGCGGGTATTGTTGTGGGATTGACTGTCCTGTTTAACATTCCAAGTTTCAGGAAGTGTTTGGATTTATACCGACCATCACAATCCATCAATTATAGGATAATATGAGATTCTAGCTTATTCATATTCACCCTTTACATGTCCACAGAGAGCTATGTCTTATTTACATTGTATGGGGCCATGAATTATAGATCTATACGTAAAATGATATAGATATGCACATGACGGTCTGATCTGAAAAATGCCTCATTACAAATTCAGGTAATACATTCAAAAACTTTCCAACTTCCGGTGTCAACCGCTGGTGCCGGTTCTCTTGTAATGCTTATGGGTATTTTCATCGAGTAAAAAACAATTTGCAATCGGATCAGTGTTTCAAAGCAATACGATTTGAATGTGCATTTTCTAACATAATCCATTAATCTTGTAATCTTGGAGAGAAAAACACACCTATAGAGAACGTGCCTTTCTTCTGATTATGTTCAGATTAATAAGCGCTAAGCTATGCACGAGATTGTTAAAAAATTCATGTGTATCAAGAATGATGCCCAATATTAATTTAAAAAGAAATTTCACACCGAATTATTGATGTACTGGTTACTACCTTGACAAACCTATAGACAAACCAATGGATACGACAAGTCGTAATTTATATTATTGAAAATAACAAAATCTAATTTGTGGAAGACACGAAACAGCTTACATACTTATAAATACAATTATGTTTTAATCTTAAAATACCACGAAAGTAATTCCACAATTAAAAACAGTGTAATTTATTATTGAGGTAGAGAACACTATCGTTCACTGCTATTGAGTCAGATATCTGCACAATAGGTGTAAGCGAGAAATAAAGCCTTGCATTCCAAGATGCGACACCATAAAAGAGAAATTTTGGAAGGTTTAGACAGAATAGTTGCTTTCTTGGAAAAGGTAAGTGGTTGGACACATGTTGGAAATTGGAGAAAAGTTGCAAAATAAATGTCAACGTGGAAATAAATGGACAGAAGCCAAAAGCCTATACGCTATATATCAAAAACGTTATGACAGTCTTAAAGGGACATGACCAGAAATGCGATTTTTTTTTAGCTTAGTCTGTCAATAATAGCTCACCGTCAAAATTTGAGCCATGATTGTGTGTCCAGAATTATATGCTTTTAAAAGTTAAAAAGACGAGTCGTCTTTTCTTGAGACACTGCCATATGTAAAAAAAAACATCTGTAGAGATAGGAACAAAAATTTCTAGTTTGAGATAATTCTGAAGGAATTTTGCATGCACACATAAAAAAAAACATTTCCTTTTCCTGATTTACAATTATAATGTAAATTAGGCCCATTTTTTGGCTATTTATCAGAATTATATTTACGAGTACATCACGATCATTGTTGTTTTGTATGTTGTTGGATTCTGTGGGTGGACTTAGACTAATGCATTGGAGTTATCACCTTCATTCCTCGTTTCAGGATGAAGATAGGTACGCCTTAATGAAAGATGCAATTCTTTCCCAATCTAATTATATGAAGGATGCAATACAAGGTTATGGCATTGACCTCCATATACTGGGACTACGAGAATCAGCGAAAGAATTAGATATTCCTGTGCCATCTTTATTTACTGATGATGGTTACAAGACATTTAATTATTTTAAGCTGTCCACAAGTCAGGTAAGAAACATACGCTCACCTTATACTAACACTTTGTCAATTCTACAAGGACTATAGCTTAATTTAAGACAAGCATAGAAGCCGAATACGGGTGTTGAAACATCATTGTTAAGACGCATTGGGGAGGGATATGTCGCGGCAGAAAATGGTGTAACTCTCAACAGTTCATAACAATATTTCCAATTGTAGCTACACTACACACGACCACGGCAAACTTCATTTATTCCACCCTAAGCCTTTTTTTTTCTTGCAGGTAGCAACAAGGAATATGATAGGTGTTTGCTATGGTGCTGTTGTTCCAGATATATTTAAGATTCAAATCAACTCCCCAAAATGGTGCATCTGTCCCTTAAATATCGAGAAAGCATCATTCATCTATTTAATCTTGCCAATTATTAAAACTGTAGCCCTGTCCAATTTGATTTAGACAAGGGCAATAAATCAACATCCATATATTCAATAATAGTCAAATGAATGAGATCACATCTTTCACATCATTGGCATGTTTGACCTAGTCTAGAGCAATATATACAGACTGTTCACCTGTCGTCAAAATTCATAGTCATTGAAAAAATACAAAACGGAGTGGATGGATACAGCATTGAAATATCAGATTTGTTTGAGTTTTTACTTGTGCTGCTCACAGTCATGCCTTCACTCGTATTATTGCTCTGCAGTTCTCTCAATGGTCCGAGTTCACAAACTCACCACTTGATTTATTTGGGCTTTTTGGCTTAAACCTTAGAATTTGCTTCCATGAAAATCAAGAAAGAGCCAGAGCTGGACTATCTTGCTCGATAATCAGCAAATGCTACTGCCTCATATACACAAACCCCGCTTTTGGAAAAGCATTTGCTGACAGATTCGCAAGCTCCTAAATAGCAGCTTGACATTGAATTTCAGGATTTTTCTAATGGTATCCCCATGTTGATGCATCTTAGGCACCATATTAAGCGGTCGATGAGCGTATAAACCATACGATACAGCTGGAACTTATGACAGACTTTTTAAATTAAGTAAAGGGATTGTTGCATGGCTGTCTGACTCATCTCTCCGGAAAATACTGAACAGACGGTATCCCGTTTTTATTCAGATAGCAATAGAAAGAAAGAATGTACCATTTGATTATATATAGGATACTGATACTGAGAAATTACTTTTCCTGCAGCATTTTCTATATGAATAACGAATACAGTTTGCAAATGCATGATCCCGTTAAATGTTATGATATTACCTCTGGCGTAAATAATGTTACTTTTATGCTTCATTAAATATCGACAATTCAAGAATACTTCTGTTTTACGGCTCAGCCTATGCATTTTATTTTTAAACAAAATTGATTTTAACTTGGATAATTAAATATATGACTTAGGGAAAGCATAACCAGCCTCTCATCTTCTATTCTTTACAATAAGCTTCCAGACAGAATTCTGTGTTGTGCTTGAGCTTACAATAATTATTAAACGTGATACAGGATTTTTGTAATGCTAAATTAGCGATTTCGCTACTGACAATACACTGTTCATATAATTGGAAACTCAGCAATTAATGGGGATGGGGAGGTTGGAAATATTGCTATTACCTACCGCTTGGGGACCCAATGTACAAATTAAAGATAAGGTCTGATTTAATCACTCTAACTATCTTGTATTCTTGTGCACTAAAGCTACCCCGAAGGAATGGTTGTTAATTTGTTGTTTATGTCACATCTCACCTTTCTTGTTAGATTAGTACGTTAGTTCGTTAGTAACTGTTACTCACAAGTATCGACAATACAAACAAATACTGCCAAGGTATTCTGATTGACGTCAGATAAATCAAACTCGAACCTTCCTCACTCCTCGCACCCCTATAGCGACTGCCGTCTGTTTACATTTATTTACGTTTATTTTTGTTTACAATTCAGGTTTGCACGAGGATACCTGAATTTCTATAATCCGAAAACTCCGTGACCTTTTCAAGAAATAATGTTACCAAGCTTTATTGAGTAGCCATCCATGAGCATTCTATGCCACTAGCCAAAGTTGAAGTGAAGTTGGTTGCTTTCTTTGATCAAGCTTACGTGTCTCTTATTATTTTCAAGTCTTACAACACACTCCTGATTTTGAAGACGTTTTAGTTTCATCTTTTGGAATCCGAAGAGCAGGTAACTGGCAATAATATGTACAGAATGAAGAAGTTGATGAGCTAGAAGTGAAACAGTGATTAAGTATGAAAGGATGAATGCTGCTGAAATGTCGACTCGGGTGTTGATAAGTTCTGCTGAAAATCAAACTCATTCATACTTACGCAATACAGATTTAATTGTCAGAAGTCTTTTGAACAAGCGGCCGTCTTCATTAGCCCACATGGTAGGACGTAAAACTCCATTCATTTCATTTGAACAAGCGACTTTATATACACCCACATTATAACGTAGAAGTGTATTATTGTTGTCACCCCGGCCCTGTATAAGCAATAGCAATAATTTGCTCTTTAGCTTGATGACCTTTCCGACGAGTTCGATTTTCATGATCCTCAATGAATGGTTTATAAGTAACTGCTAAAATACGCAAAACAAAAAAGGTCTTTAAGATTTTGAGTTTTTTTAAACTTGGTAACCTCATGTATAAGATCTCGATTTGGTTTGATTTTCTCGATTTTCGATACATTATTCATCTATTGGTTTCTTTTTAAAAAATATTTGTCAAAAATATCACGGACGCGATACAAAATTACTGTTTTGATTAGAAATTGAAGTAACGTGGTATGGTTGTAAGGTAAAATGAGGAGATCTTGAACAAGTTCAATTTCCACAATTTTTTAGTTGTTATTGACCAGGACAAAATCATGTCATATTGGCTTGAGAATGCGATAGACTTGGATTTTGATGAAACTTGGTGTGCATATAAAGTGGCTTTGATTTGATGAAGAGGTTCTATTTAAACGCTTTCTTATGGAATATTTGGGGTTACTAATCGCTCAGGATAATGAACAATCGGAATGGTTTAGACATACTTTTAGAAAGGGTTCAAGCTGTCACGAAATTAGATTCTTTGTCCGATCTGGAAAAAATTACCGAATTTAAGAGTTATTATTTGTAATTGCAGTGGTTTGTAAATGTGGGAATTTAAATGATGCAAAGTGGAAAAGGAATTTTGAATTGAGATGCTGAAAACGTATGTTTTACTTACCCTATGTCTACAATTTGAAATGTCAAGACCCTCTAACACTTCGGACTATGGTAATATCTATTATCCTAAAAACGTGTGCTATTTTAAGTTAATTTAAACTATTTATAGATGAATATGATTTAGACAGGAAATAACTGAGATAATCACGGATCTGAGATAGAATGTTTGTATTGGTGACTAGTCGTTAGGGGCGAGTATTGTTTACTCTAATAAATACTTCATAACAAATTAATGCTGACTTTAGTCTGCCACATACCAGGATTCATACAGCTATCGGGTTGGCGGGGCATTCTGACATATTCCGAGACATTGTGAATTGTATAACCTAAATGGATTGAAGACGACTTTTGTTATCACCTTACAAAACATTGCTTGCAGACAGTCTTTACTGGCAATTGTCGCATCTTGTCAATAGGTTTTCATTTCGAAACAGAAATGTCAGATTGATGTTGTTGCTATGTTTCGCCTTCATTCCAACCAAAGATGGTTTGGAATCTCGATAGTCCACTTCGCACCTACCATCAGAAAGTTGTATTACTGTAAAGAATTTCGTAAAACGGAGGAAATCTAAAGATAGCGAAACAAAACTAAACTTAAGTCCCTATTTCCTACACATAATGTCTTCCAACATTCATTAAATTTGATTATCCGGTGAAAATTTCTTAGACGGCATTTGACCCACTTATTTTGACCCTATTATATTTATTTCAAAGCATTTTCCTGTCCGACATATATCTAAAGAATTTTAATTCTTATATACATCCGGCGAATTTTCGGGGGAGGCGTTCCACCCTCTATATCTTGCATTATGCATCCTAATTGGTATTATTTTCGCAGGCAAAATTATGTCAGAGTACTTGCAGTTACCCATATAAACGTGTTGGACCATCAAACTATATTTAATAAACTAAATTTGGCAAAAAAATGCCAAACTGACTTGTATGTTTCATAGAAAGTACAGTTTAATGAAATTTGTATGACTTCATCCATCATTTGCTTCTTTGAAAATGAAGAAAAAGCAAAAGCTAGATATTAAATATCTTGCTTAAGTATCAGCAAATTTTAGTTCTTCCATAGTTATAAACTCTGTATTTTCCTTAGTCGAAGAAGCATTTACTGCCAGATTTGCAAGCTCCTCAATATCAGTTTGGCATTAAAATTTCACATCTATTTCGATTGTTATCCCCGTGTTCATGTATCTCATTGAACATCCCAGGGCTTTCAAGAAACGTATAAACCATGATGAGGTACCAGCTTGAACTGATCGCAGACAGTTTAAATTAAAAAAAAAAAGAGAATGACATATTAAGGCTGACTGAAAACTTTCTGCGAGAAAATATTGAACAGAGTAATGAGTATCCCAGTCCAGTACAACGCATTGAAATATCATCGAAGTATCTGCTGCATATTTTTTGAGATTTGTTTTCTCTGTGTTGGTCGCAATTATGTGGTTCACATGTAGTAGGATCTTTCCATGGCTTACAGTACTTTGCGAAATCTGCACTTTGCGAAACGAAACGAAATATCAGCACTTTGCGAAATATTTATTTCGCAATTCAGTACTTTGCGAAATATATATTTCGCAAAGTGCAGTAATCAACACTTTGCGAAATCAGCACTTTGCGAAATGTTTATTTTGCAGAGTGCAGAAATCAGATGAGAGTTAAAGATTAAAACGATATGTATGAAGGTGTTTACCTTCAAGTTCATGTAGTCTTTCAGTAGCCTTTCGTCATCATCTTTGTAGTGAAATACTAATATATCGGTGTCGAATAACCGTTTCATCCACTCTATCTAGCAAGTTTCCCGGTGATTTCAATCTGATGTATTTGCCCCCGTTTTGCATTGTCGTGTCCCTCCAAAAATGTCAATTCATTTCACTGAGTGAAGGGCCATCTTTGTTATAAAACAAATAGTTCTGAGCTTTAAATTCGACAGGAAATCACATCTTATTCTCAAAATTTTCTAAGCGACATACCTGTGACTCTATACAAGTAATCTAGAACCTTAACTTTGCCGGGAAATGTCAGAAAATTGTGTTTCCAGGCGTCTTATACTCAGATCCTACACAAAAAATCTTAAATTCTGTGGGAAATGTCAGGAATATGCGTTTCCGGGCGTCTAATTCTAAAAATTTTCTTCTTTAAAAAGCGACACCCCCTCAAGGATTTGTGCCCCTTATCGTGTGTTCTAGAAAGATTGAAAATACTCTGCTAAGGGGTCATTAACAAACTACGTAATGGGAGGGGAGGGTCTTAGGTCTGACTACGTTCGACTACTAAAAAAAAAGGGGGGGGGGGGGGGTGACAGACCTACTACGTTTTGAAGAAAACAAAAACATTCTGTGAGAATATATTTTCTAAAATAAAAAAAATATATATATATATAGCTAGACAGTATGAAGAGAATGTATTATAAATGTTACAAGGGGAAATCAATTAAAATATGGAGCTTCGCGCCAATTTCTTTTTCTCAATTGTCATTGGCAGTTATAGTCGTTTGGGTTCCCTGTGTAAAATTAATAGTGGAGTTCCTGTGGTAACCATTCAATTCAAATATTTCGCAAAGTGCTGATTTCGTAAAGTGCTGATCACAAAGTACTGAATTGCGAAATCAATATAAGTGCTGATATTTCGTTTCGTTTCGCAAAGTGCAGATTTCGCAAAGTACTGTAAACCTATTTCCATAGCTCTGCCCATTATCTTGTATCCATGAACAGGTTTAATGAGGGCATATGCAGTGTAACAGTAGCCCGAATAAGTTAATTAGCAACGCATGGGAAGTTCTACAAGCTTTTTCTCAATAGAAAATACTACAAGGTGTAGCAAAACATTATTTATAGGATATTGAGCAATTGCTTTTTCTTTTGCTATTTCTAGGAGCTACACCTCATAAGCTCATGCTATGATTTATGTATCCGTCTCCATATCATGGCAAAACGTGTTTCTTAACGTAATATAGGCTACAATTCTGACGATTGTGTAGTAAATTGATTTGCTCATTGAAAAGGATTAAATTAGCTATATGTTTGTACCCATGACTTTAATGAAGAATAGAGTTGACTTAGCTGACTTAAACCTGATTGATTAATCAAGTTTCACGATGAACTTATAACAGTATCTGAAAGGCAACAATGAAAGTTTTCTTCATCTGTATTAAGACATAGTGACATAATTATATAAGTTCACTTTTAGTAGATTTTAGTGTGCAAAACGCACCCTAATTGAAGAAGACCAATTTATTACGCACTTCTATAGTACCTTTTGAGATTTTCTGAAAGAGAGGAGTGTAAAATTGAAATGACTTGCAATTGAGTTTCATTTATTCAAATATATATTGAAAGGTAGAAACCACAATCAAGTAAACTTTTAAAAGTCAACATAAACTTATCTCATCTGTCTATCAAAATCGCATGGAAATGAAATATGCTGATTTTATGGTAGTTTTACGAAGCCAATGCCTATAACCCAGCATCAAATCAGCCAAGTATTCTCAGCTTAAAACTCGTCCTAGACGTTATCAATATCGGTTTATATAAATTTACCAAGTTTGACCATAATACGTGCTAATTAACACCAAATGAGGAAAGGATAAGTATCTTGAGAAAAGAATGAATTTAGAATCACTCTCACCAATTGTGATTGACGTCTATTAAATCTCGTAATTTCTTAGTAAATTGATGTCATAGCGGTAGATGAATATATAGTGTATATTTCCGTTGACAATTGCCGTCTGACCTTATGAAATCGGGCATCTTTTTACAAAAGTTCTTGAAGTGCCGATTTCCTGTTGAAATACGTATGGTTCCCGATACTCGAATTTATATTTGTGTGTAATTTCACGTTCACATTAATTGAAAACCGGTCCTAACATTGTGCAATAGCATTGCATTCACCTATATCTTGACGAAGTTTCTAGAAATATCTTGTTCTTAAGTGTAATATGATGGCGAAACCATAAAAGGTATAACATCCTCTTAGGATGACAAAAAAGTGAAATGTTAAACCTTGGCAAAAATTAGTCTTTTTTCGTAGACTTATCTGGTGCCAAAACTATTCAAAACATCAATTATGTTACCTAGCAATATTTCTTACGAGAAATAAAAATATTGTGAATAATTTAAAATATGAATTCTATTTCTGGTGTAGGCCTACAGTCAAATATTATCCTACAAAACTTCGAAAAAAGAGATGAAAAAATATAGAAAAAAAATTGTCATAGTTTACTTTCTATATAACTATCAACTATCAATATCAATATCAATTTCTTTGAAGTTAGTTAAACAATAAGTCTTTGTAACTATTTTTCATTATTTTCTGTATGTAGGGAGCAGAACTCATTTGTCAATCAAAACTACAAAACAGAAAAAAATATCCAAGAAAAACAATACATATGTAGTGAAATAATTTAAGGTAGAAATTTGGAAAAGAATTTTAACATGAGTCAAAAGCTATCGTAGATCATTCCAGATGACAAAGCTAGGTGTAGAGATGTGGAAACAGGTTTTTGCGTCAATGAAAAAAGTATTAATCAAGGTGTATCAAGGACTTGATAATTAGAATCTTTGACGGAGGTTATAATTTACACATTCCCGTGACAAAAAACTTGTTAGTCACGAAAAAACATTAAGATACAGACGTCATAATTTAATAACAGAAAAACACCTATTTCTGGTGCCGATCTATAAAAACCCTAAAAGTGGCATAAGTCAATACTACCTTTTCCCATATTAATACAAATGTTATGTGACTTTTTTAATCCCAAAACATGAAATTGCTGTTAGTCTCCTCACGTCCCTGTTTCTTATTGCTGCAAGTCAATATTATGGTTTTGGGAGCATAGCTCAGTTTCATTTTTTTTACTTATATTGATACAAAAAAAAAAGAAATCACATTATCCTTATCATATTCTTATTAATATAGATTAACGGATTATCAATAACTTTTTAATATAAAAACTGATGAATTATAAAAGAATTTATCATGTATACCAGATTAAGAGTTGAAAGATATTGACAATCTGGTAGTTTAATATCGTGTCCGGCTAGAAACAGGTTTCAATGAATCAACTCTTTACCTCCCTTCCTGACAGTCTGACTAATCATATCACACGTGTAGATAATAGACACTCATCCATTGCTCGGCCACATATAAGTTCAACGTTTTCTATTCGTTATCATAATTGTGTGACGACCCCAGAGTGAGCACATGATAAGGTATCTACAACACGGACTATAGTGAAAGCACGACATAGTTTACTCTAATTGTTTTACTAGAATTTTCAAACATCCACAGTAAGTCAGGTTTTAATTCAATTTTGTTCATTTGTATATCATTTCCTTCTGTAACAAAACGTATTCTATGTTTCCAATTTCACATTTATTTATATTCCAGTGTCTTTAGATTTTGTTTTTTTTGAATTCATTTAGCGTTATTGATTAAAACATTCGTCCCTTTATTGCAGAATTTAACCCACATCAAAATGTTTTGGCCATCACCGGAAGATTCCAGTACCGGATGTTCAGAAGAAAACACTAAAAGAAACACTTTCCACACGTACAATAACAGGTAAATATAATTTTGATTTAAATAATTCTTAATGCAACGACTGTCTTCAATTCATGTGCTATGTTATAAAACAACTGACAGGTTTTATCTTGAGAAGAACATTAAATTCATTTAGAAAATTCCATGCGCAACTTCATTATATGATGGCGAAAATTTGTTTGGAATGTACCATAAATGTTACTTATATTTGAATATTTTCTATTTCAGATCTTTTACTGTTTTATTGGAATGCTCTGAATTAGATGAGATTTGTGATAATTTTGATTTATATTTGATCAAGGGCAATAACTCATTGCACCACTATATCACTGGAACTATATCATGCAATACACCATATCTTCAATTGGAATCAGAACTTAACGACTTGAATTTTACTTGGTGATGCAGACAAAAAAACATAAGACATTGCTGTAATGACTGTGTTGTTGATTTACGGGAAAACATCGGGGGAAATCAGTTATGGATGTTTTGTGATATCAGGGATTTTGTTGACTATCTTTTCTTTGCTTGTATCGTTATCATTTCATTGTATGTGAATACATGTAGTTTTAACTATTCTCAGTGACGTTACACATATATCTGTGATTTCTTTTACTATGGAATAGCGCTCGATAGATTCTACTTTGTTAAATCTTTTACTTAAAGGAATTATGATAAAAGGCAATATGACATGCTCTAGATTATTTATTTATAGAAATAGCTTATTAATATGTCCAACAGCTATTTAGGTTATTTATTGTCTCACTTCATGATGTCATTGATGTAGATATATTCATTCCCATTTAGTAATTTATTGTTATTTAAAGTAAAATAAATATTTTTGTATTAAAATAGATTCTTTTTTGTCATATTTTCTATTTTCGTTTAGGAATATTTACTAAGTCCTACTTTCTGATCTTGATAGAGCTAAAGATGACGTGCAAATCCATGCAATTGCAATACGTAATTGTTGGAAGGGAGCTATTTCAGAAGGTGGTTATTTCTGGACTCGACTCTACTATGTTTACAGAACTGAATTTTGTCAGTGAAAAATTGAAATATCAACTAAAACATATTACTGAGGGTTTTAAATTGGCTTGGGGTTGATGAAACTGGCTACCACTGGAAAAGGTTATTATTTGCTAAAGGCTATATGATTCGCCATTTTCTCGGGTTGATTTGGGTCCTGAATATTTGTTAATAGTCTAACAAAAATGCTCGAAAATAATCCCTTCAATTTCTGTATTTGTCTTTTTGTATATGGCACAGTATCAAGAAAAGACGAGTTGTCTGGACACATGGATTTGAAGGCTTACATTTCGATGGTGAGCCTTAAATACTATTATTGTTTAGCCTAGCTAAATAAAATCTCCGTTTCCGAGATTGATCAAATACGATAATACAGTACGAAAAGTAGGTAATTTTGCGAGGATTTTTCAGAAGGAAATGTGTTTATTTCAACTTTAAAATCATCAAACGTTATATTTCTATGGACTAAGAATACAGATGGCATACGGTTTAAAATTTTATTTTGAATGTTTGTGAAATGAAAAAATTCACCTTGTAGACAGAAAGTAGTTACGGATAGAGAGACAACTGTCATAGGCTGATTTGACATCGTTCAAATTAGCACATGAGATGCAATCAATAGACAAATTAAATTTCAAGAGTACAATCTTTTATCTAGGATTTGATATCTTCACATAAGAAAAGCTTTCATCAATGATAACTGATCTTCACCACTAATATAACAAAGAAAGACAAACAAGAACCTGTTTCATCTGAAAAAGTATAAAGAGACGATATATATGCACAATACTACTCTTTGTACTGAAAACGTCTTTTTTAAAAAATATTGAGGTTACTTAGTATTTTACTCGGTGTAAGCAACTCACATTTAGTAGTTTATCGTGCTCAAAATCTTAAAGACCCATCGCTTAAGCCAATCAAATGCAAGACATTAAGTCTACCTCGTAGTCAAATTTCAGATATGAACAAAATTTCCTCTTACCGATTTCAAGATACTTTGCGTCAATCAACGAGACATACTAATGTTGAAGATAACATAAATTTTTTTAATTTTGTTTACGTCTATAACGAAGCTTTCATTTATAATTTTCATTCAAAACTTTGTCTGGGTCACTGGGTGTCCTTGAAATAGGATTTAGGTGCATCTTATCATTATTGTTGTCAAACCCATTTAACCAATTCAGTTTTTTTTTTATAAAAGATTAAGGTGCAGTAAGTCGTATAATTTAGTAAAGGAAACCTTTGCAGCTCATGGGTCATGGGAACGTGAGAAAGAGAGAGTAGTTCAGTGGCAGAGCACCAAAGTATGTTTTGGAGTACATACAATGTTTTATTGTTTTTTCCGCACCAGATAGCCTTCTGAGTCATGGGTCATGGGAACGTGAGAAAGAGAGAGTAGTTCAGTGGCAGAGCACCAAATGTTTTGGAGTACATACAATGTTTATTGTTTTTAGGCACCAGATAGCCTTCTGAGTCATGGTCATGGGAACGTGAGAAAGAGAGAGTAGTTTAGTGGCAGAGAACCAAAGTATGTTTTGGAGTACAAACAATGTTTTATTGTTTTTTCCGCACCAGATAGCCTTCTGAACACACTTCATTTGGGGAATTTTTTGTGGACCAAATTCAAAATGGCCACCATCATCGATACTCCGATTTGAGTCTTGAAATATGTGTATTTTAAATAGTCATCAGAAGTACTAGAAATGTATGAAATTCGCATAATTCCTTCATACATATCACAAACTAGGAATTTATTTTCCCATTTCTATGCATTTCTTTTTTTTATATATAATAGCACTGTCTCGAGAAAAGACGCCTCGTCTTTTAAATTTTCAAACGCGGATAATTCTGGACACACATGGGTTAGAAAACTCAAATTTCGACTGTGTGCTGTGAACACTGATATGGAGATGCTGGTATGGCTAGTGGTATGCAATGTTGAAGAACTAGTATCAGATGAGGTTGTTGGACTGGTCGAAGGGGATATTGTAGGACTGATAGTAAGGGATGTTGTTTGACTTGTAGTAATAGATGATGTTGGAATTTGTAGTAAATTTTGGTGGTTTAGGATGTTGTAGGAAAGTTCGACTGGTGGTAGCGGATGTTGTAGGACAAGTTGTGGGGTGTTGTAGGACTGGTAGTAAGGGATGTTATTTGACTCGTATTAAGGGTTAATGTTGAACTTAGTAGTAAGGAAAAATGTTGAAATTTGTAGTAGATGTTGTTCGACTGGTGGTAGGGGATGTTGTAGGACAAGTTCGACTGGTGGTAGCGGATGTTGTAGGACAAGTTGTGGGGGATGTTGTAGGACTGGTAGTAGATGTTGTTCGACTAGGATGTTGCTGGATTTGTATTGGGTGTGATGCTGGATTTGTTGTCTGAAAAGTGGTTGGACTGGCAGACAGAGATATTGTAGGACTGGTTGCAGGGGATGCCGATGGTAGTTGGCCTGGTAAATGATTGTAGGCGATGTTGTTGGACAAGTATTAGGGAAGGTTGTTGGACTAGTAGTAGGGAAGATTGTTTGAACTGGTAGAGATGGTTGTAGTAAGACAGGTAGTGGAGATGTGAAAATGGTAGTAGGATGTTGTTGGACTAGTGTTAGGAAAGGTTGTTGGACTGGTAGAAAGGGTTGTAGTAAAACAGGTAGTGGATGTTGTTAAAATTGTAGTAGGATGTTGTTGGACTAGTATTAGGGAAGATTGGTGAACTGGTAGAAAGGGTTGTAGAAAGACATGTAGTAGAGATGTTAAACTGGTAGCAGGATGTTGTTGGACTAGTATTAGGGAAGATTGGTGGACTGGTAGAAAGGGTTGTAGTAAGACTGGTAGTAGAGATGTTGTTAAACTGGTATCAAGATGTTGTTGGACTAGTATTAGGGAAGATTGTTGGACTGGTAGAAAGGGGTGTAGTAAGACAGGTAGTGGAGATGCTGTTAAAATGGTAGTAGGATGTTGTTGGACTAGTATTAGGGAATATTGTTGGACTGGTAGAAAGAGTTGTAGTAAGACAGGTAGTGGAGATGCTGTGAAAATGGTAGTAGGATGTTGTTGGACTAGTATTAGGGAATATTGTTGGACTGGTAGAAAGGGGTGTAGTAAGACCAGGTAGTGGAGATGCTGTAAAATGT
>NW_008710048.1:0-1964 GCF_000327385.1 Lottia gigantea | reverse complement strand
TTTCATAGTCTGTAAGCCTACAATAGTTGTAACGTTATCGAAGCAATAAGTTTACTTTTGATGCGGGTAAAAGTTTGCTAAAGTGTATCTGAGCCTAGAGCAAAATTTCTCCGTTGTTGTCGTAGCATTCTGGTAACCACAAAGTTTGTATTTGTTTAATTAATTTCAATACAGAGCATAAGTTTCGACAATGAAAATTTATTCTACTGTAAATCAAGTTCACAGAATAGTAATGATTAAATCACACATTATGATAACATCTTAACTGGAAACTTGAGAATAAATACAGTAAAAGAAAGACTCAGTTATTCTGACCCACTGGCCTACATCATTAGGAACGATCATGTTTATGACTCTATCAGAAGGGATTATTACAATAATCACATTAATATTTTCATATCAGTTCTACTTTCAATTTCTACAAGACAATTGTCACTACCTTACAATTCTTGTATTGCTATAAGAATGGTTTTTTACTGGTTTAGATCGAATTTGAATAAAATGGATCAGGACAACTATAAAACTTTAAATGAAAACGGTGATTTTCTTTTTATAAGGAGAAGGTGTTGGTTGAGGTGACGACAGGCAAAGACGATGCCCCATAGAGAAGGGGTTTTCAACCCCTACGGAGGTAATTTTGAAATTTTTTAGGAGTACCTGACAATTATATTTTAATATAACGCTTTATCCTTCGACGTGAAAAGAAAAAAACAGGGGTGATAGTACGGATATATATGGGTACGAGGGTAATAGTTAGGATCTATAGTGGTAAGGGGGGTAATTGTTAGCAATTATAGTGGTAAGAGGGGTAATAGCAAGGATTTATAGTGGTAAGAGGGGTAATAGTAAGGATTTATAGTGGCAAGAAGGGTAATAGTAAGGATTTATCGTGGTAAGAAGGGTAATAGTAAGGATGTATAGTGGTAAAGGAGGGTAATATTAAGAATTTATATGAGTAAGAGGGGTAATAGTAAGGATTTATCGTGGTAAGAGGGGTAATAGTAAGGATTTATAGTGGTAAGGGAGGTAATAGTGAGAATTTATATGAGTAAGAGGGGTAATAGTAAGGATTTATAGTGGTAAGGGGGGTAATATTAAGAATTTATATGGGTAAGAGGGTAATAGTAAGGATTTATATGGGTAAGAGGGGTAATAGTAAGGATGTATAGTGGTAAAGGAGGGTAATATTAAGAATTTATATGGGAAAGCGGGGTAATAGTAAGGATTTATAGTGGTAAGGGGGTAATATTAAGGATTTATAGTGGCAAGAAGGGTAATAGTAAGGATTTATAGTGGTAAGGGGGGTAATAGTAAGGATTTATAGTGGCAAGAAGGGAAATAGTAAGGATTTATAGTGACAAGAAGTGTAATAGTAAGGATGTATAGTGGTAAGATGGGTAATAGTAAGGATTTATAGTGGTAAGAGGGATAATGGTAAGGATTTATAGTGGTAAGATGGGAAATAGCAAGGATTTATAGTGGTAAGAGGGGTAATGGTAAGGATTTATAGTGGTAAGAGGGGTAATGGTAAGGATTTATAGTGGTAAGAGGTGTAATATAATCAAATAAGGATCCCGAATGTCACACCTGCTGTTAATCGTTTTCGACCCCTATTATTTCTGAGAATCAAGTTTTTGTCCTTGTCTTATTAGGGGAAAGTTAAACTAGGGGTCATATACTTACCACAGGTATAATCGGTGGTTTCATGGATCTGTTTCTTAATCCATCCCAGTTAAAACCTTCAAACCAGGTGTGTTTCTGTATCTCTCTAATACCACCTCGACCATAACCTAATCTTTCTAGTGGATTATCTCTGTAAAATATCAATCATTATAGACTTATATTACATATTACATAATAAGGACAACATCCAGAGATGATAAAAGAAGAAGAATGCCACACAGTTTCTTATAATATGACAGGAGTATGCATGCTTTAATTGGTGTTCCACAAATCTATTGTCA
>NW_008710047.1:18031-19343 GCF_000327385.1 Lottia gigantea | reverse complement strand
TTATAAAAACACGTTGTATGGATACCAGGTGGTATAATTAACTTCTCTTAGTATTTATCTTTAATATCAATTCATTATAACTAGTGACAATTCCTTCAAAGAACCACGATTTTAAAATAAAATAGTGACTGACAAAATAAGATACGTAGCGTGATTTATTGCTAAAAGTCACTGAAATAACATAAGAATATGGTCCACTTTGTGTTCCATAGAAATTTTCTGCTGACACGGAATCCGCTAGTTGATCACGTAACTTCATTCGTTGGACTACATTTTAGCAGACGACACTTGGAATTCCGATTACCGCTTGGGATTATAAGGAAATTCGGCCGATAAAAAATGGTGACGTTTGGTAATAACTGAAATCCGCCATTTTGTATTTGTCAAAGTATACATTAATACAAACTAATGCGGAGGTCGCGCAAGGTCGCTCATGTAAATTATTAATCCTTTCCGGAAATCCACGAATAATAGGTTTCCACGAAATTAGGTTACTTTACTGTATTTGCAGTATGTTTACCAATACCAGTGAGAATTTCACTAAATTTCTGTTGAAATAAAGGCTAATATTATGCTAGAATATGCTTGTTAAAGTAAAATAATCCTTATAAACATTCCGAAACACGGAAAAGTGGTAAATAATTAAATGAAATAAAATGGAGTTTTACGTCTGTCGAGAAGGTAAATTGTTGACGGGTAACGCCATGAATATGATGCAATGAAGGAAATTTCGCCAGGACAGTGGCATTTGCCTACTCTTATTATCAATTTTCAACTTTAACGCGCACAGCCTTTAGCAAACAGGACCTTGGTTAATTGTCCCATCCTAATGACTAGACGGCGTAGACGCTTTTCCTTCTCAGCCCTTCTAACGCCCAGGTAAGTAAGATAAAACAAGTGTTAGGGGTTGTGAGCTAACTACTGTACACACACCCGTGGTAAATAAGATAAAACAAGTGGTAGGGGTTGCGAGCAAACTACTATAACCAGACCCGTGGTAAATAAAATAAAACAAGTGGTAGGGGTTGTAAGCAAAGTACTATACACAGACCCGTGGTAAATTAGTGGTAGTGATTGTTAGCTAACTACTATACATGGACTCGTGGTAAATAAGATTTAAGGCTACTGATCAGATTTGATTGATTTTATTGAAATTTGGTATTTATAATGATTTGTAGATGTCACTTATGCAGTCAAAATAAGGGCCAGGGATCGAAAACAAGGCTATATTTCATTATTCAAGGAAAGTAGCTTATGGTAAAAAATCTGTATCTAATAGTTTAACTTACTTCAATACGATTGGCTGCTTCCG
>NW_008710047.1:15375-16761 GCF_000327385.1 Lottia gigantea | reverse complement strand
TGGACTACATTTTAGCAGACGACACTGGGAATTCCGATTACCGCTTGGGATTATAAGGAAATTCGGCCGATAAAAAATGGTGACGTTTGGTAATAACTGAAATCCGCCATTTTGTATTTGTCAAAGTATACATTAATACATTTTACCTTGCTTGAAACTACTGGATTCATTCTACTAGCTGATATTGTAGAGAAAACCCATGTTTATCAAAACAAACTAATGCGGAGGTCGCGCAAGGTCGCTCATGTAAATTATTAATCCTTTCCGGAAATCCACGAATAATAGGTTTCCACGAAATTAGGTTACTTTACTGTATTTGCAGTATGAATACCAATGCCAGTGAGAATTTCACTAAATTTCTGTTGAAATAAAGGCTAATATTATGCTAGAATATGCTTGTTAAAGTAAAATAATCCTTATAAACATTCCGAAACACGGAAAAGTGGTAAATAATTAAATGAAATAAAATGGAGTTTTACGTCTGTCGAGAAGGTAAATTGTTGACGGGTAACGCCATGAATATGATGCAATGAAGGAAATTTCGCCAGGACAGTGGCATTTGCCTACTCTTATTATCAATTTTCAACTTTAACGCGCACAGCCTTTAGCAAACAAGACCTTGGTTAATTGTCCCATCCTAATGACTAGACGGCGTAGACGCTTTTCCTTCTCAGCCCTTCTAACGCCCAGGTACGTAAGATAAAACAAGTGGTAGGGGTTGTGAGCTAACTACTGTACACACACCCGTGGTAAATAAGATAAAACAAGTGGTAGGGGTTGCGAGCAAACTACTATAACAAGACCCGTGGTAAATAAAATAAAACAAGTGGTAGGGGTTGTAAGCAAAGTACTATACACAGACCTGTGGAAAATAAGAAAAAACAAGTGGTAGGGGTTGTAAGCAAAGTACTATACACAGACCCGTGGTAAATTAGTGGTAGTGATTGTTAGCTAACTACTATACATGGACTCGTGGTAAATAAGATTTAAGGCTACTGATCAGATTTGATTGATTTTATTGAAATTTGGTATTTATAATGATTTGTAGATGTCACTTATGCAGTCAAAATAAGGGCCAGGGATCGAAAACAAGGCTATATTTCATTATTCAAGGAAAGTAGCTTATGGTAAAAAATCTGTATCTAATAGTTTAACTTACTTCAATACGATTGGCTGCTTCCGAATGTTGAACGTTTAGCTAAGCACATAATTATATGAAGAAACTGAATAGTCTACATTTAGTCGTCAGTCTGACTGTTGGATAGATAAGTTCAACAATCATTTGCGGTCAAATATTAAACTGAGCTATTCATTTGTAAAAATGATTTCTTAAGAAACTTACAAAACAAATTAATAGTGNGTACTGGGTACCTTATTTCAGTCTCG
>NW_008710047.1:14043-15325 GCF_000327385.1 Lottia gigantea | reverse complement strand
ATGCACTAAAAGATACTATCTTCATCATAGAAAATTTTTTTAGTGCATGAAAGGCTAGTTGCATTATTCTAGAGTTCAGAACAGAAGTAGGAACAATGAGCCACCCAAGCACTTTGTGAAAATCAGATGATATTACATAAATTATAAAAAAAAAACACAGATCATTGATGCATTTTGATTTATGCAAGTTTTTGTTACAAAATAACTTTTTAGCTATTTTGTAATGAAATATATAGTTTATAACTACAGTAATAATTGTAGAGATAGCTTGCGTTGCAAGGTAACATACGCCCACTGGCAGCTGTCAGAAATAATAAAACAGTCTTTAGTGACTAAAGTACGAATTTTCTCATATTGAAGAAATTATTTATGCTGAATAATTCCACAAAATTTTTTAAAATCAATATCAATAACCCAAATACAACAAACAATTAAATCACACAGCTCTAATCAAGGGCAAAAAACAGCTTTTGATGCGTGCTTACAAAGTCAAGGGCAATAACTCAAAAAATGTTCATCAAAAATATCTCTTGTTAGAACTTGTCCGAGATCTTATCAATTCCAATGATCACACCAAGTTTCATCAGAATCGGTTTAAAACTGTAGCTTCTATTGTGCTCACGAACAAATTTTGACACGTTTTTCGTAAGTTAATGGCATTAACTCAAAATTATTTCATCGAAAATGCGTCAAGTTAGAATTTGTCCGAGATCTTATCAATTCCAATGATCACACCAAGTGTCATCAGAATCGGTTGAAAACTGTAGCTTCTATTGTGCTCACGAACAAATTTTGACGCGTTTTTACAAAGTCAAGGGCAATAACTCGAAAACCGTTCATCAAAAATGCATCAAGTTAGCACTTGTCAGAGATCTTATCAATTCCAATGATCACAACAAGTTTCATCAGAATTGGTTGAAAACTGTAGCGTCAATCCTGCTCACAAACTATTTTAAACAAATTTCGACGCGTTTTAAAAAAGTCAAAGGCAATATCTCAAAATCAGTTCATCGAAAATATGTCAAATTCGAACTTGACTGAGATCTTATCAATCTAAAGCATCACACCAAGTTTTATCAAAATCAGATAAAAACTGTAGTCTTTATAGTGCTCACAAGAAAAGTTGACCGACGGACAGGGGCGAAGACAATATACGACCACATATATATAAAAAGGAATCACAAGTTATTCTCAGTGCTTGCCTCTTATTTGTCTTGAGTATACCACATATTCACATTTAAAATGACTAATATCACAGTCACATCTTTAAAAACTACTAAAA
>NW_008710047.1:12932-13993 GCF_000327385.1 Lottia gigantea | reverse complement strand
CTACACTAGAAGTTCTTGTCATGGATACGTTGAAGCCGCTAAGTGGTTTAGAATTAAAGGGAAAGTTGATTGAAAACTGGAAAAGATTTCTACAAAGGTTTGATCTTTATTTGACATTTTGATAGCCACAAGAGTCAAGAGCTGATACCAAGTCTGAAAAAGGGCTGAGGATATTTGGCACGGCATGGTAAATAATTATTTGCCACAGGTTTTCATTATTTGCCACTTGTCTTCATAAATGATGAAATAAACGATATTTTTACACGAAGATGGACGTCTTTCGATTATTTTAACACATTTGGATGAATAACGGAGACATAATTTAATCAAACGGAAGCAATTATGACATCATTAAATTAAGAAAATAAACAGCATATATTGATCATAAACAATGTAAATAGTAGTCAAATGAGTAGTCACTGTATTGATTCAAGTAAAAAAGACCTACTGTACCTATAAAATAGTGTATCATTAACAAATGAGAATACATTGATAAGCAATAATTACAGTGCTGAACCTATTTTCGTGGATATAAGGATTCAACACCGAATTTCGTCAAAGTTAAAAAAACGAAAAAAAATTTGTATGTCTTAGATGTTTCCTCAGATATTCTACAAAATAATAAAAATTGGTTTGTTTCGATTTTCTTTATTAATCCTTCACTTTGACCCATATTTCATGAGGAACCAACTCGGTAACGGCGGCAGAATGCGACACCTATTTTCGTGTACAATGTTTGATCTATAAATAAGTCTATAAAAACACGTTGTATGGATACCAGGTGGTATAATTAACTTCTCTTAGTATTTATCTTTAATATCAATTCATTATAACTAGTGACAATTC
This sequence comes from Lottia gigantea, assembly GCF_000327385.1. NCBI lineage: Eukaryota > Metazoa > Mollusca > Gastropoda > Lottiidae > Lottia > Lottia gigantea. The sequence goes on along the minus strand of NW_008710047.1, from coordinate 13,147 downwards.
CTTCAAAGAACCACGATTTTAAAATAAAATAGTGACTGACAAAATAAGATACGTAGCGTGATTTATTGCTAAAAGTCACTGAAATAACATAAGAATATGGTCCACTTTGTGTTCCATAGAAATTTTCTGCTGACACGGAATCCGCTAGTTGATCACGTAACTTCATTCGTTGGACTACATTTTAGCAGACGACACTTGGAATTCCGATTACCGCT
>NW_008710047.1:9373-12882 GCF_000327385.1 Lottia gigantea | reverse complement strand
GCTTCAATCTGAAAGAAACACAGAACACTGTTAGTATACTCTCTCCCCTTGAGACCACAGTCGCACAGTTTTATAACAACAACACAATCTCACATCAACGCCCAGAGAACTATGGCCTTTTCAAAGGTATGTAAACAAATTATCAGTCTCTGGCATTGCGTCAGTTACCACACTTCAGTTGTAGTTGTAGCTTCTACAAGATCACATGCTGAGAAAAATTCTTCTGTATGAATAGGACACAGGCCACGTATTTCAATCACAAAGGAATTTGTAACTTTCACTGATTAGTAGTTAAAAAAATTAAAAAAGTACATGTCAAATGTTTTTCTGAATGTTGCGTCAGTTACCGTGGAATGCACCTGCAGTGACAGGCTATTTACCACGGCCCTTGGTAAATATCCACTACCCTGAAAAGGTGAAGTCAGCAATCTTTCTTCATGTTGTTGAAGAATGAATCCCTTGAGACTTATAATGGTTTTATGTGGGAAAATGATGGTGATGAAAATAAACTTAACAAGATTAAAGAAAAGTTTGAAAATTAATTCAAACATATTTTTTGAAAGATATAAATTTTTCACTTGTGGTCAAAAGCAGGGTGAAAGTGCTGATCATTTTGTATTTGAATTAATGAAAAGAGCTAAGACTTGTGAATTTGGTGGTCTCAAAAGTGGTTGAAAAGACAGAATTATTTAGTGGTATTTAATAATAGTTTGGTAAAAGAAGATACATTGTCAATGGAGAAAGAAATTCAAATGTGTAGAGCTGAAGGAGCATCTAAGAAGCAGATTGAAGAAATTGGTGCAGAAACTGAGGAAATTAAAGCAGTTAATTGTGATAATTTGATACAAGAAAGAAACAGTCTATTGCATGTTCTGGTTGTGGTAAAAATATATTGTAATAAAATGGGATATTTCTGTAAATGGTGTAGAAGTTCAAAACATAAGCCTAATGGAAATGATCGTAAGGTCCATGAAGTTTTCAATAATGGAATTACTGTTTTTATAATGCCATTATGAACAAACCAAAGTTAAAACCATTCCGAAAGAAATTAACAGCGTTTGCAGGTCATAATATTCCTGTATTAGGTCAATGTGTTGTAAAATTTAGATACAAAAACTGATCTGTAAACTTGTTGGCTGTTGTAACTAGTGGACAAGTTCAGTCAATTTTAGTTTTAAAGGAATGTGAAAACTAAACCTAATAAAGCTTGTGTTACATTTAAATGCTGATGTGAGTACAGAAACTAAAGATTTACCGTAGTGAGGTTTTTAAAGGCTTAGGATGTCTTCCAGGTTATCATAAAATTAATATAGATGACTCTGTGTCTCCAGTGGTAGAACCTTGTCGTAAAGTACAACAGGGTTGAATTGGATCGTATAGAATCCCTTGGTGTTATTTCCAAAGTTCAGGAACCAACAAGTTGGGTTAATGGTTTAGTGCTCGTTGATAAGAAGAATGGCAAACTTCGTCTATGTTTAGATCCTCGTAATCTTAATCGTGCTATTAAAAGAGAACATTTTAAACTTCCATCGCATGAAGAAATCATGTCTAGGTTTGCGGATGCTAATATATTTACAAAACTGGATGCATCTAGTGGTTCTTGGCAACTTGATTATAAGAAAGACAGTCTAAAACATAATAATATTGAAATGAAATCTTTGGCACTATTTACAAAACTAAGCAACAGCTTGGTATAGAGTTAACACAAATTGGTTCACAGGTCTGTATATGAAGATATCTTGGCAACTGGCAAGATGGATATGATCGATAAAAGTCTTCAGAAAGTTTCATAATTGTACTGCACAGTTTTCTTATGGTCCATTCTCACATTGAACTTTTCAGACCAATGGAATAGACCCATCACTTATTTATATTTGAAATTTTATTTATCACTTATATATATATATATATATTTCTGCATATATATATCTATTGATTGTAGGAACATGGCAGATTGTATTGGATGTGTTGTGTCTGCTCGAAATGGTTTCATCCTGAGCATTGTGTTGGTGAAAACTCCAAAAATGAACCTGACGATGATATTTGTTTGGAATGTGTAAGTTTCTTTTGCGTTTTTTTTTATGTTAACATAAATAGGTTCTGAAACATATGTATAAAAGTCCACTTCTATAAGTTTTGTAAGGATCAGAAAATGTAACTCTTGTCAAATAATCTAAACTTGAAATTGACCAAAATTGTTGCAAACTGCCGAAATCCCAAGTTGATTATGTAGCTATATACTTTTTATACGCCCACATAGAAATGTGGACGTATATTGCTGTCACCCCTGTCCGTTGGTCTGTTGGTCCGTCAACATTTCTTGTGAACACAATAGAGACTACAGTGTTTTATCTAATTTTAATGAAATTTGGTGTGATCATTTATATTGATGAGATCTTGTTCGAGTTTGAATTTGACAATCTTTCGATGAATGGTTTTTGAATTATTGCCCTTGACTAAGGAAAAACCTGTCAAAATTTGTTTGTGAACATAAAAGAGACTACAGTTTTTACTGATTTTAATGAAATTTGGAGTGATCAATAATATTGATGAGATCTTGTTCGAGTTCGAAATTGACGATCTTACGTTGAACGGTTTTTGAGTAATTGCCCTGGACTTCGGAATAACACGTCAAAATTTGTTTGTGAACACAATAGAGAGTACAGTTTTCATCTGATTTAAATAAAATTTGGTACCGTATATATATATATTTATAATGATGAAATCTTCGTCAAAATTGAATTTGACAATTTTTCGATCAACGGAATTTGAGTTATTGCCCATGGCTTGGTAAAAACTCATCAAAATTTGTTGGTGATAGAGGTGACAGTTTATGTCAGAATTTTATTAAATAATGTATCTTGCACAAATCAGATTTTTGGTATGATCTTTAAAAAAATTATTTGAAAACTAAAGAAGTTACAACAATTTAATACTGTATTTTAATATTTGAACATAAAGCAATTGTGAAATAATAGAGATTGTAGCCTACAATATACATCCACATAAAGAGATTTTAAAAGGGAAATTCAAATACAAAATATGTTAACAATTAAATTGACCTTTATATTTTATTTGACATTTGTGTTTTTAGGATTTTCTTTATAGGAAGAGTCCAAAACATAGATGTAAAACCAGGTCATTAAGAGAATTTGCTAAATTGGATGAGCATGTGAGTATATCATTTGCTTCAGAAGTGAAGTGCTATCAGCATGAAGAAGCAGAAACTACCAGCAACACGACTAATATGTCTAATTTTCAACTCTACTTACACATTATATGTATTAAGTCATGATCACTCATTATGAAAAGTTTCTTATATCTCACAGCATAAAATTAGCAATCTGAAGGACAAAATTAGTCACTTTGACATCTTTTTTCTTAAATTGCAGTCAAACCTTCATACAGTTAAAGTTTTAAAAGGAAATACTTGGAACTGTTTTTGTAAATCTAATAAGGTAATATGTTTGGTTTGATCAATATGCACTAAAAGATACTATCTTCATCAT
>NW_008710047.1:7628-8892 GCF_000327385.1 Lottia gigantea | reverse complement strand
CAAAAAATGTTCATCAAAAATATCTCTTGTTAGAACTTGTCCGAGATCTTATCAATTCCAATGATCACACCAAGTTTCATCAGGATCGGTTTAAAACTGTAGCTTCTATTGTGCTCACGAACAAATTTTGACACGTTTTTCGTAAGTTAATGGCATTAACTCAAAATTATTTCATCGAAAATGCGTCAAGTTAGAATTTGTCCGAGATCTTATCAATTCCAATGATCACACCAAGTGTCATCAGAATCGGTTGAAAACTGTAGCTTCTATTGTGCTCACGAACAAATTTTGACGCGTTTTTACAAAGTCAAGGGCAATAATTCGAAAACCGTTCATCAAAAATGCATCAAGTTAGCACTTGTCAGAGATCTTATCAATTCCAATGATCACAACAAGTTTCATCAGAATTGGTTGAAAACTGTAGCGTCAATCCTGCTCACAAACTATTTTAAACAAATTTCGACGCGTTTTAAAAAAGTCAAAGGCAATATCTCAAAATCAGTTCATCGAAAATATGTCAAATTCGAACTTGACTGAGATCTTATCAATCTAAAGCATCACACCAAGTTTTATCAAAATCAGATAAAAACTGTAGTCTTTATAGTGCTCACAAGAAAAGTTGACCGACGGACAGGGGCGAAGACAATATACGACCACATATATATAAAAAGGAATCACAAGTTATTCTCAGTGCTTGCCTCTTATTTGTCTTGAGTATACCACATATTCACATTTAAAATGACTAATATCACAGTCACATCTTTAAAAACTACTAAAAGATTTTTGTGATTAATTACATGTGGGTTTGAAGTGAATGTTCTAATAATTATACATGACTAATCTTCAATTTCAGCCCAGATAATTTGATAGAATGCAAAACGTGTAAAGAATGTTACCATTTATTATGTCATGGTGTGGAATCAAGTGATATTGATGTACTTTTGTCCTTCCTGTCAACTACAAAGGCATGAATCTGTGAGTATAAACTGAATCTTAAATTGCATTAAATAGTATTTGATACAGAGGAAAATTTCCTATGCAAATCTGGCATTCATTGATAGCTAATGAGTTTTTTTTATGAGATTTGCATGTAAGATATGAAAAGGATTCTAGTTGAATTGTTAATCTTGAATAGTTTTCTATTTGTTACCTTTTCTGTCTATCAGAAATCCAGTGTTTCCTTTATATTTTAGAAGCTGACTTCAAATGAGATGGATTGTTGTTTGTGCTGTTTTGAAAAAATTGGAAAGAGGTACATTTAGAG
>NW_008710047.1:2766-4156 GCF_000327385.1 Lottia gigantea | reverse complement strand
AGATACTTTCCGGAAGAAGCACTGGTTTATTAAAGTGAAAATATAATACACATAACATAACTGATTGTAAAACGAAAGAAAAAAGAAATTTTCAAAAATTAATTCTGTCAATACATTATAATATTGTTATTGTGTTTTTTTTCATCTTGTAGAAATATTGTTATTGTAGTGTTATGTATTTGATTAAGAAATATAATAGAAGATATGAATATGAATATTTCAAGATTGATTGTTTTTGTTTTTTTTTTGTGTTGATTGAATGATGAAGCAGATGAATAGCCAGATGTAACAGGTGAAAATTCAGCATTCAACCTCCTATTCGCACTAAAAGACTTTTGCCCTGTCTGTAAACAATCAAGGCCCAAAGTGAGAATAGACGAGGAGGTATCGTGGGATTTTCAATAAGCAGGAATTGGAAGCAAATCGTGTCCACACCATTATTTTGCATATTTAATTGTTCTATTCTATATTTTATGGATAATCTGGCATTTTGAAAAACAAATGGCTAATTTGTAATTGAATTCGTCTAATGCACCGAAAAAAATGCTTAATAAACCACTTTATCTTACCCCAATAAATGGTTATAGGGGGGCTGTTTTTCGGTACCGGTATTTTTTTTTCTTCTCTGGAATACACTTTATCCAACCCAAATACAAATTTGTATGGAATTTGGGCAATGGAAAAAAGAAATATACCATTGAAATAGTGTTAAGCACTGCAAAACTATTTTGTCGACAGTAAAACCTGTTTCTAACTGGTCGTAGGGAGGTTGTTTGTCGGTATTGTTTTCTTTAGAATACACTTTATCCAACGCAAATACATTTGTATGGAATTTGGGCATGTAAAATGAAAAATATCATTGAACTAGAAGTGTTACGCACTGCAAAACTGTTTTATAAACCGTACAACTTGTTTCTCTCAAATTGTTTTTAGTCATTCATAGGCCCCAAATCAGACACAGTCTGTAGGCAAACAGTGTTAAAAATAAGCTAATGGTGTTTTATTCAGAAAAATGTATAAAAAAAAGTCATTACGTAGGCCTCCTACAGTTATGTTCTCTACGCTGTTCAGGAAGTCATGATTTGTTATTGTCACATGACCTGTTAATCATTATATTGACACCCGGTTTTACGGTTTATAACAGTTTTGCAGTATATAAAATAGCCCGTTCGACTGCGAAACAGACCTTGTAATATGCAAATGGTTTTAAAGAGGCATTCCGTTTTCTGCGAAACATTTTCAGTATCAAAAAAATATTTCTTAAGTATGCTATTTATATCTATTTATCTACTTGATCAAACTGAATTTGTTTTAAAAGNCGTTGATAAAAAAAACTGTTAGGACTAATTGTTAATTAAGCAGTTTGACTTATTTTTGCTGATGGACTTTA
>NW_008710047.1:1300-2716 GCF_000327385.1 Lottia gigantea | reverse complement strand
GCGAAATCGAAAAATATTTAGTATGAATTATTGCCCTTGTTCTTGCAAACGCGTTCAAGTTTTAGCTCGTAAACACTCTAGAAGGCACAATTCTTGACAGATTTTGACGAAACTTGGTATGAGTGTTCGTTATTACCCAAGGATAGACCCTATTGAAAATCAGCGAAATCGAAAAATATTAAGTATGAATTATTGCCCTTGTTCTTGAAAACGCGTTCAATTTTTAGCTCGTAAACACTCTAGAAGGCATAATTCTTGAAGGATTTTAACGAAACTTGGTATGAGTGTTCGTAATCACCCAAGGATAAACCCTATTGAAAATCAGCGAAATCGAAAAATATTTAGTATGAATTATTGCCCTTGTCATTGAAAACATGTTCAATTTTTAGCTCGTAAACTCTCTAGAAGGCACAATTCTTGAAGGATTTTAACGAAACTTGGTATGAGTGTTCGTAATCACCCAAGGATAAACCCTATTGAAAAGGATATAAAAAGATTAAATTCAACAGGAGAAAAAAGGTGGTAAATATTAGCAACTCCCACCTGTCATAAACTCAATACATAAAACTTTTAAAAAAATATTTCAACCTAATTTGCTTGAATATAATCTGCAAATACACAATTCATGACAGACTTGAAATCACCCAAGGATAAATCTGATCAAAAATCTTGTAAAACACGTAATTTTTATTCTACAAAGCAGAAGTCTAAAACAAATTTGACAACTTGATGAAATTGATCACAATCAAAACTAAACCTTTTGAAATATAAAATACAAGTTATTGCCGTTATTCTTACAAATGTGTTTGATTTTTAACCTGTGATGGCACAGTTTGTGATGGATTTGGGTATAAGTTGAATATTTCCTGGTGTCTATGTTTGCTATTTTCTAACAAATATTCAATTTCAAACAAAGCTATCAGTGGGCGTATATTACCTTGCCTGGCAAGCTATCTTGAGTTATTGCCCTTGACTTTGTTAAAACATGTTGAAATTTGTTAATAATAGTTTATGAGCAGGATTGATGCTACAGTTTTCAACGGATTCTGATGAAACTTGGTGTGATCATTGGAATTGATAAGATCTCGGACAAGTTCTAATTGTACACATTTTCAATGAACGGTTTTTGACTTATTGCCCTTGACTTTGTTAAAACGCGTCGAAATTTGTTAAAAATAGTTCGTGAGCAGGATTGAAGCTACAGTTTTCAACCGATTCTGATGAAACTTGGTGTGATCATTGGAATTGATAAGATCTCGGACAAGTTCTAACTTGACGCATTTTCGATGAACGGTTTTTGAGTTACTGCCCTTGACTTGGGAAACACGCGTCAAAATTAGTTTGTGAACACAAAAGAGACTACAGTTTTAAACTGATTTTAATGAAATATGGTGTGATCATTTATATTGATGAGAT
>NW_008710047.1:0-1250 GCF_000327385.1 Lottia gigantea | reverse complement strand
ACCGTACAACTTGTTTCTCTCAAATTGTTTTTAGTCATTCATAGGCCCCAAATCAGACACAGTCTGTAGGCAAACAGTGTTAAAAATAAGCTAATGGTGTTTTATTCAGAAAAATGTATAAAAAAAAGTCATAACGTAGGCCTCCTACAGTTATGTTCTCTACGCTGTTCAGGAAGTCATGATTTGTTATTGTCACATGACCTGTTAATCATTATATTGACACCCGGTTTTACGGTTTATAACAGTTTTGCAGTATATAAAATAGCCCGTTCGACTGCGAAACAGACCTTGTAATATGCAAATGGTTTTAAAGAGGCATTCCGTTTTCTGCGAAACATTTTCAGTATCAAAAAAGTATTTCTTAAGTATGCTATTTATATCTATTTATCTACTTGATCAAACTGAATTTGTTTTAAAAGCGTTGATAAAAAAAACTGTTAGGACTAATTGTTAATTAAGCAGTTTGACTTATTTTTGCTGATGGACTTTATAATAGCTCGTTATATTAAGTTGAAGTCTTTACAAAACTGTACAATTAGGTGTTTATTTTACTCAAATCCGTACAGTAGTTTTCTAATAGCTTGCAAAAAGCATAACGAAATTACATAACCTTTGGCGTTAAAAAAATTCTCGGCTGGATTTAATTAAAACTTTCAGATACGTTATGGGATACATTTCTATAGATTTGGTTTTTGAGCAAAAACATTTTCAACCTGCAAAAAAGCGGAATGTCTTTTTAAGTAACAACTATCATGTAACTCATTTATAGGTTAATGATCCCTATACCTCAGAAACCAAGCCTGTCCACCTGTCTTCATAATTGTGTGCATTGAAATTATGACGACAAGCGGCGCTGACTGTTGTTAGCTTATCTGTACAGACTATAGATTCTGATAGTGTAGTGACGTAATGCGAAACTAAAAGTAGCCGGAGATTGTAAATATTGTTTTCTCGTCTTCTTATGCTGTACTGAGATTTTCTGGTTTTATTTTAGTGACAAGTCCTCATGGTGGCTAACCCCACAGATCAACAAAGCGATGTGATTTTCCAAATGAGACGTCTGCTGCGGAAGAAAATTTTGAGAGTAGTCCATTCATTAGAAAATTATCGGCGCGACAATTACTGTCTTGTTACTGAAATCAAGACCACCGTGTTTTTTTTTTTTTTTTTTTTTATATCAATATTTATTTCTAATGTTCAGTCTAATATACAACAATGATCAAGGGATCTGGAAACAAGCATACTGCTTA
>NW_008710046.1:0-1965 GCF_000327385.1 Lottia gigantea | reverse complement strand
ATTTTAACTTTTATTTTTATAAAGGCCATTTTTTTTCAAAGTAGATGACTAATGAGAAGCCACTATCAGAAACCAGTGCCAGCATGGAATGAGCTTTTTAGTACTTGTTACTATCTCTTGATGCATTTTGAACATTCGTTGATCATTCATAAGTTCTATTAGTAGGGATGCAGACTGCAAATAGGTCAGTTGTCTGAATATTGCATAGTGTGAAACTCTGAGTAACAATGTAATTCAAGTTCTGTTTTAATATTTCTATATCACTCTATAATTGATATATTCAGCACTATTTTAACAGTGAAAATATTTTTATTATTATAGAATTACAATATATTATTGTTTCAACCAAACAAAGTATCCTACAGGTTTTAAGAAACCTTTTTAATTTCATCAAAAAAATTTTGTAGAATTTCACTCAATAAAAGCAAGTTACAGTAATTAAAATCAATTCAAAAGCTACATTGTTATTTTATATAATAACTTGAATAACATTTTACAAGTTTTTAATTAATTATGTATTTGACACAATGTGGTATATATTGATTTAGACACAGGTATCTAATTTAAAAACACATCAAACGTGTACTTTGCTTCAGAATTTGTAAAAATTTCATTTCTATGTCTTTTCTATCAAGCATGTGGAATCTGAATTATGTGTGAGATTAAGGCTTTGAAGTTGAATTTTTAACTCTTATATCCTTTTCAAAGTAGGTTCATGTGAATGCGTGCTGACAAAATTTTCATCATTGCACACAACATAGCATTGCCCATATTTGCAATGTCAAGCTGTAACTGTCTCTAATACCCTAACTGCAATTGCCACCTTTCTTATATCACAGATTGCAGCTTTGAATATTTGTAAATAGTCTTCAGAAGTACTAGAACTAAATTTCAATTTTTATTATTTCGTTCACAAGCTTATCTTCTCTCTGAAAATTAGGGTATTTGAAAGTTGAATGTCTTGTTTCATATAGTCTCTGACATCCAGACATCTTTTGTCGCCGCTGTGCATAAATGACATGGGACAAGATGATTGAGTCTACTGTATACAACTGATGTCATTAACAGATATTCAGAAAATCTTGAAAAAGAGTGATTCATCTTTTTAACTTTAAAACACAGATAATTATGGATACACATTGCTAAGAAGTTTCAAAGTTTGACTGTAACCTGTGAAAACAAGATCCATTTAGCTTAGCTGAACCGTTTTCATTTCTGTGACTGAGGTATGATTGACCCCTGAAAATGGCAATCCATGGGCTGTAAGTTAGTAGACTTTCTTGAGAAACTGTCATTAATTTATAGTTAAATTAAAGACATTGTTTAATCAATTTACTTTTACATTCCATACCAAATATTTGTCTGTGTAAATTTACAATAATCTTTTGTAATTAAACATTTAGCCTATAAAAGTAAATTTGCACGTGACATGGTCTGTTGCTTATTGAGATAAAACAGATAACTCACTAGCAATACAACATGTTCAATTAATATAAATAACTTACGTGCTAATGTTTTACAGAATTTTTTATGAGTAGACCAGTGAAGTTTTTGACAAGGCTGACCACAATATTGAAGCTGATGAAGAAATAAAAATATAATAGTTATAAGGTCAGGTTAATGTCTGCTATTGTCTGTTTCTAGCTAACTCAAACTGCAGACTTTTAATCATTATATAAGTCTTTTCAAAATAATCAAGAATAAAGTCTTTGAATGGCATTTAGCAATTGTGAGTACGATATATAGACACAGCTTTATGGAACAACAATCACTGGTTAAAGTTTTATGCAACGTTTCGACGTGTTTCCCCCGTCGTCCTCAGGCACATAATGAGAAGAAGTGATGGGCAAACTATATATACATTAATGCTTATTATTAAGAACACACAAGAGATAAATAGTTTATTGATACATTACATTAAATTTTAACAGGTACAATAAGAGGTATATAATTCTTAAAATAACA
>NW_008710045.1:7534-8534 GCF_000327385.1 Lottia gigantea | reverse complement strand
AGCTCTGTTAGCTGTAGCTCTATTAGCTGCAGCTCTGTTAGCTGTAGCTCTATTAGCTGCAGCTCTGTTAGCTGTAGCTCTGTTAGCTGTAGCTCTGTTAGCCGTAGCTCTACTAGCTGTAGCTCTATTAGCTGTAGCTCTATCTATAGCTCTATTAGCTGTAGCTCTACTAGCTGTAGCTCTATTAGCTGTAGCTCTATCTGTAGCTCTACCAGCTGTAGCTCTGTTAGCTGTAGCTCTATTAGCTGCAGCTCTGTTAGCTGTAGCTCTGTTAGCTGTAGCTCTGTTAGCCGTAGCTCTACTAGCTGTAGCTCTATTAGCTGTAGCTCTATTAGCTGTAGCTCTACTAGCTGTAGCTCTATTAGCTGTAGCTCTATCTGTAGCTCTACCAGCTGTAGCTCTGTTAGCTGTAGCTCTATTAGCTGCAGCTCTGTTAGCTGTAGCTCTGTTAGCTGTAGCTCTACTAGCTGTAGCTCTATTAGCTGTAGCTCTATCTATAGCTCTATTAGCTGTAGCTCTATTAGCTGTAGCTCTACTAGCTGTAGCTCTGTTAGCTGTAGCTCTACTATCTGTAGCTCTATTAGCTGTAGCTCTATTAGCTGTAGCTCCACTAGCTGTAGCTCTATTAGCTGTAGCTCCACTAGCTGTAGCTCTATTAGCTGTAGCTCTATTAGCTGTAGCTCTATTAGCTGTAGCTCCACTAGCTGTAGCTCTATTAGCTGTAGCTCTGTTAGCTGTAGCTCTATTAGCTGTAGCTCCACTAGTTGTAGCTCTATTAGCTGTAGCTCTACTAGCTGTAGCTCTACTATCTGTAGCTCTACTATCTGTAGCTCCACTAGCTGTAGCTCTATTAGCTGTAGCTCTATTAGCTCTAGCTCTACTAGCTGTAGCTCTATTAGCTGTAGCTCTACTAGCTGTAGCTCTATTAGCTGTAGCTCTATTAGCTGTAGCTCTACTAGCTGTAGCTCTATTAGCGGTAGCTCTATCGACTAGCTCTATT
>NW_008710045.1:0-967 GCF_000327385.1 Lottia gigantea | reverse complement strand
TGTAAAAAAATGTGCAATTATTTGGTCACTATGATATCTAATGTAATGTAATCAACATGCATTCAAAATTGTTTATTCCAGGAATACTAGAGAAACCAAGTTTTCCATCCACTATAGAAGAAATAAGTTATAAATTATTTATAGTAGGTAAATCCAGTGTTGGTAAAACTAGTACAGTTTGTAAACTAACAGGCTATCCTATACCTACATTACATAGTGAAACACCAGGTAAGACATTTGTTTGAAAATCGATGGAACAGACCGACAGGGTGATTACAATATACACTCAAAATATATTTGTGGGTGTATAAAAATGGTGGTCACTGGCTCTAATCTTGGTCTGAGCGTTGTTATTATATAAGATAATTATATTAAAGATGATACTGTAAAGATCTATCAGGCAGAAATAATTTAAGAAAAAAAGCTCTTTGGAGTACCTGTCTTCATTTCGCTTAACATCGCATTGATCTTTGGTTTTCTCATTGTATGTGTAAACCTTATGTTAAAAATTACAGGAGTTCAAGTATCAACAGTATATTGGCCTGCTAGAATTACTGGTTTAAATAGAATTATCATGTTTAAATTACAATTCTGGGACGCAGGAGAAAATTCCCTTAAAAAATTTGATCATATTTTAAACGTAAGTATTTAACCCTTTGAACCCTGAGAGTAAATAACGTAAAAAAATATGTAAAATGTCATATGCTCTGAACTCCAAGTAACATAAGTAAAAGCTTACGTTGTGTGATGTCATTTAGTAACAGCCAGTATACTGGCTACTCGGGTATATATTGCGTAAGGTGTAGCCAGAAAGCCAGCTGCTAGGGTTGAAAGGGTTAAAGAATATAATAACAATTCATTTCTTAAAGGGATTGAATAAAGGTTTTCTTAATTTTTTATTTGTATCGGGGACATTAATAGCATCCATTTGCACCATTCCAATTGTCAGTCAGACGTCTGTAGTTCT
>NW_008710044.1:13268-20772 GCF_000327385.1 Lottia gigantea | reverse complement strand
ATAAGGATTTATAGAAGGAAGGGGGTAATAGTAATGATTTATATGAGGAAGGGGGTAATAGTAATGATTTATATGAGGAAGGGGGTAATAGTAATGATTTATAGGAGGAAGGGAGGTAATAATAAGTATTTATAGGAGGAAGGGAGGTAATAGTAATGATTTATAGGGGGAAAGGGAGGTAATACAATAGATCACAATCCTGAAAGGGATAGTAGAAAGAAAAAGGTTGAAAACCCCTGATATAATGGAATTCAAATATTGTTAATTTACTTCTGTGTTCTCTTTCTCTCTCTGTTGAGTTTTTTCTCCAGTCCTGCCTGATTAGAACGTAGATTATCAGTTTGAATCAAAATCAGATCGACAACTTTAGCACTGACTTGTAGAATATCTGGACGATCTTCTGGCTTGACTATAATCAAACTGAAATAAAATAGTGTATTACGATTTAATTGTCCTCAAAGAATCACATCTACATTTTAAAATCAATTTTAATAATAAGGATTTATAGGAGGACGGGAGGTAATAATAAGGATTTATAGGAGGTAATAATAAGGATTTATAGGGGGAAGGGAGGTAATAGTAATGATTTTAATTTTGCCATTACAACATATTCCTTTAGCAGCGGTGTTCAAAGTTTATCAGGTTCTCTTAGTAACAGTGTAATTAGGTGAGGTATGTAGTTTCCATAGTTTCCATGTAGTGGGATATAATCCAGGTAAGGTGATGTCTGATAACCAGACAATAGTACAACCGTGGACCAACCACTCTATAGAATATAACCCAGAGTTAGGTGATGTCTAGTGTTTCTATAAACAGACTATAGTACACCAGTGGACCACTCTCTATAATACAACCTAGAGATAGGTGATGTCTGGTGTTTCTATAAACAGAATATAGTACACCAGTGGACCACTCTCTATAATACAACCTAGGGTTAGGTGATGTCTGATGTTTCTATAAACAGAAAGATAAAGTTTATAATGCAATATGAAGAGTATATATTGAGGTCACTGTGACATATCAGTAAAATAAATATTACATCTAAACTTGATATTCACTGCTATTTATTGACTGACCTAAATGTATATAATAGGGGCTGATACAATAAGGTATTATATTTCACCTGAATGGCTGTTAAAAAGCATAGACAACAGTTTTAAATACAGTCCAACACAACAAGATATTTCTACACATTGTATGACCTGTATATCACGTGAGACGAAGTTATTTCTGAGAAATTGAAACATGTGACATGATAATTCTGAACGTATTATGTGTTGAATAGTTTATATAGATATCTGGAGATTTATCTATTGTGATGTTATTATTTCAACTAGTGACAGACAGAACAAGTTATTGTTAATCGTCTCTAGAAGGAAGTACTGAAGAAGCCATTTTTAAGAAATCTAAACCAGTATATAATGTGACTATTAGTAGAAATCAAACAGAACTTCTTCAGTGTATTTTAGAAGAATAAAATGGCCACAGCTTCAGTGAGTAACACACCAGAATGTTCTATTTGTTGTGAAGGTTTTAAAAAGCCAAAAGTTTTACAATGTGGTCACACTTTTTGTCTAGGCTGCATAGAGACATATATTGGTGATAAAACAGAAACATTCCCCTGTCCGATCTGTCAGCAGGATGTTAAGATTCCAGAAGGTGGTGTTAAGATGTTTACTACCAATTTCATAGTTGAACCTTCACCACGAACAGCACAAGTTACTGGTACATCATCACCTACAACACAAGTTACTGGTACAACATCACCTACAACACATCTAACAGACAAAACCTCTTCAAAGGTAAAATACCACTGTCCATGTCATAGAGAGAGACCAATAGACTACTATTGTCTAACTTGTCACTGTGTGTTATGTCATAAATGTTTTCTGAAAGAACACAACGTTCACGAGTATTTAGATGTAGAATGTGAAACTGTGAAAGAAAAAGCTACAGAGCTAGTTTTAACCTCAGAGAAATTCATCCAAAATAAAATCAAAGACTTGGAAGAAACTCATGTGACGTTAGTAGAAGCGAGAGAGACACTCCAGCGATTTACTGAAGATGCTTGTAGCAGAATAACCAAACAAACTGATAAAATTATAGCAGATATAAAGGCTAGCAGTGAGAAAATCATGACAGACGTCAAAAATAAGTCTGAAGAATCAGAATTGAAATTGACCAAAACTGAAGAGAAAATTATGATAGATATAAAAAATTTCAAATTGAATCTGGAGACGAATTTTCCTTCTTTAACAGAAGATTGTGATTTACAAATTTTAGTTTCACTTGAGAAAATAAAAGAGCTAGAAGAATTGTGTAAAGATGTGAAAGTTCAAACACCATCAGTGGTTCAGTATCTTGATTGGAAAGAAAAAGATTTTAGTTTAAATATCGACATGTTAGGATCCATGGTGTTAAAACAATATCACATACCCAAACTACACGAGTCCAATCCATTTCAATTTTATTTTAATATAAATGATAATAAGAAGGATGGTAGATTGTATTATAGTCAAGACAAGTTTAGTAACAGTAACTTGGTATGGAGTTGTGGT
Source organism: Lottia gigantea (assembly GCF_000327385.1). Classification (NCBI taxonomy): domain Eukaryota; kingdom Metazoa; phylum Mollusca; class Gastropoda; family Lottiidae; genus Lottia; species Lottia gigantea. Next base: position 18,214 of record NW_008710044.1, on the reverse strand, counting down.
GTAATGAGGTATAATGGTTATTTATATATTTATATTGGACTATTACCAGATGACAATCCTAGATTAAACTATTGTATTATTGATGGTCAAATCAGTTTATTGAATATTGATGATGACAGTAAATCTATAACTAATACATACAGTAAAGAGAGATTAGAGAGAGGTTATGTGGGTTGGTATTTGTGTTGGGAGGATCCTATCAGTATCACCTGGTCTAAACTCAATGATAAAAACAATGGTTATTTAAATTCTAACAATCAGTTTGTGATTCAATGGGATATCACACAGATCAGAGAAATATCATTGAAATAAAGTTTCTTTCACAATTCAATCTTTTATCACTTGGTCAATCTTCATTTAATTTGTATTTTATTGTAAATATCTGTAAATATATATTATGTAAGATTATATTTTCTTGAATTTTGACAGTGGATCTTGTTAAAGTTAATTAAAAACTGGATTGTCTGACTAGACTGTTGACTAAACTGTATTTACCGGTACCAGTATGTCTGACTAGAGCTCTAGACTGTTGAGTTGATTGTATCTACCAGTCATGTCTGACTAGAGCTCTTGACGGTTGATTTGACTGTATTTACCAGTCTTGTCTGACTAGAGTTCTAGACTGTTGATTTGACTGTATTTATCAGTCATATCTGACTAGAGTTCTAGACTGTTGATTTGACTGTATTTACCAGTCATGTCTGACTAGAGCTCTAGAATGCTATTAGGCTGTATTTACTAGTCATGTCTGACTAGAGTCCTAGACTGTTGATTTGACATTATTTACCAGTCATGTCTGACTAGAGTTCTAGACTGTTGATTTGACTGTATTTACCAGTCAGGTCTGACTAGAGCTCTAGACTGTTGATTTGACTGTATCTACCAGTCATGTTTGACTAGAGTTCTAGACTGTTGATTTGACTGTATCTACCAGTCTTGTCTGACTAGAGTTCTAGACTGTTGATTTGACTGTATTTACCAGTCATACCTGACTAGAGTTCTAGACTGTTGATTTGACTGTATTTACCAGTCATGTCTGACTAGAGCTCTAGAATGCTATTAGGCTGTATTTACCAGTCATGTCTGACTAGAGCTCTAGAATGCTATTAGGCTGTATTTACCAGTCATGTCTGACTCGGGCTCCAAACTAAACAGAAGGAATGATGATAAGAATAAGAAAATGTCCAAAGTTTATAAAATAAACACTATTTGTAAGTACAATACCTGTTAACTGTGTCTACCAGTCTTTGAGAGTAATCCCCCCTTAATATTGGTTTATAGTCTGCTTCAACAATCTGAAAAACAAATTCAGCACGTTAATAAATAAGTTTTCAAAGAGAGGCCCCTATAACCCCTACCGTAAATAAAAAAAATGTGTTAAAAGAGGTATTGTTCAATTCATTGATTCGAGGTTTCGATACTAAAATTTCCAGGGAAGGTGGAGGGGGTTGGGGGACACAGGCTGTTCTTTCACTATGTAAAATGACGCCAATTTTATGGAATCAAAATTATTTTAAAATGAAACGAAAAAAATATATATATATATATATAAATATTTTTCTTCACATTTTCTGAACAACAATAATCCATTTTCACCTCCAAAAATAAAATGGAGCCCACAATAAAACGTACGAAAAAACCGTGAAATTTATTACTATCACGGCAACGACAGGGTCGTTTGATTTTCTGAGTTACTTTTTTCATGGCGTCCATGATTCAACAACAATTCTGCCAAATTGATTCGTTTTGTAGTATGAAAACCTTGAATCCTTAAATTTCTTTATTTCTGGAAAGTACAGTAGGGTGGTTGGCTTGGAAACCCACCCATTTTTCTCTTCATAATACCTTAATCTATAATGCTACAAGTCAGCATCTGATGAAACTGATCATCTTCCTACAGTGTTTATAAACTTTTCAATCCTCCCTCACCTCCACCCCATATCATAGTGAATATATCTACTCACTTACATACTAAAGATATTCTTGATGAGGGAGGAAGGTCACACTTGTTTTAAAGACCTGGCAGTCTAATTAAATTAGACCGAACTTTAGTTCCGTTTTTTTTGCTTTTAATTTAGCCACTATAGTTAGGATCTTACGACGGCCTTCTTGAACATTCGTCAGTTTGATGATACCACCAGCCAATCAGATTTCTACCCTCTCCAACGCTGGGATTTGTGACACAAACAATGTCTAATGCTTCTCGGAATACACCTTTTGTGTGTGTCACAAAATCCCAGTGTTGGAGAGGGCTGAAATCTGATTGGCTGGCGGCATCATTAAACTTACGAATGTTCAAGAAGGCCGGCGTTAGATCCTAACTGAAGTGGCTAAATGAAAAATAAAAGTTAATAAAAAAAAAAAACGACAGTTTGGCCTAATTTTAATTAGACTGAAGGCCTAGTGTGTTTCCTTACCCCACTACTGGAAATGAACTGAATTCCATGCCTACCTTAGTAACCAATGACAACATGTTAGAACTATAAAATGGAGGTTGAAGAGTACACAGTTGATATAAAATACAACCAAACGCCCAGATGTCAGCTTTTTCACCGTACGGTTTATGTTGTACTATTTCTGGACTGAAAGATACAACAAAAATATTGCAGGTTTTCTCGCTGATGCTACATTAGGTGGGCAGCATCTTCAGAGACTGGGGGCACAAATAATAGGGGGCAAATGTCGAGGTTGCGATTTAAAAAGTGTAAGCACTGTAGAAGCGTTTTAGCACAAACCTCTGAGCATCTGCAAAAAAATATTCGAAAAAAAGTATCGATTAGGCGCTTTCGGACAAATATATTGCAGCCAAAAAACTTACATCTTCAGATTTTTCAACCTGGTTTCCACCTATCAGTGGTACAGGTCCGAGGGGTTAACATGAAACGTCTAGTCATTCGTATAGGGCAATGAGCCGAGGCCCCCTGTGTGCCACAGACTGTACATGTTAGAGATCCTCGACAGTTGAAATTTGAAAAAAGAGAAGGGTAACGCCGCTGTCCTGCCTTTCACTGTCTATGCCTGACATTGCCCGTCTCCTCCATGAGACCATAAGGTGCAGAAAACTAAGCCGTAAAACTCCATCTATTTCATTTTTGATTTCATTGTGCGAGTCAGAGAGTCCACATACCTAATTATGTTTATTGGGTATTTTATCTTTATTACTCGGAAACCTTCATTACACATAACTCATGTCTTTAATGTTGATCTCTGGTAGAGATATATTTTACTTACCAAGAATACAGAATAGTTCCCACCACTGACGTCATTTTACTACAGTCATTACGTTTCTGTTTCGCTAAACCAAAATCAGCTGTTGAAGAAAGAAAGAGATCGCACTGTATAACGATGAAAGTTAAAGCTGCGATTACATGTGTATGCACACTCCAATTTAACATAAAACGGTCCATGGCAAACCCTTTCCAAAAGTCTGTTTACATGCACAAAGGATGGCTCGATGTAAGATATTTTGCAATTGTAGACGGCTACGGACAGCTGGCGAAGTGTGCGAGACTTCCTCACCCAATACCACATGTTTCCTTCTTTACGTCGAAGATTTTGCGGAATCGTACGGACACATGGAAGCAAGTTTTGAGTTTGAGTTGCACTAACAGAAGTTTTCTTCATTAAATCAAAGTTTAATTTAGGACAGTTGGTTAATTACTAAGAATATTTCTCAAGAACAGATTTAACAAAATATATTCAGATACATAAAATACCAAAATCATCTGAAGTCAAGTTTTGGTGAAATTAGACCAAGGATTTTATCTTTGTCAGGTTTCAGTAAGTTGTTAAGACTATACTTACTTATTGTGATTTTATCGTGTTCACCCAACATTACATTACCAGGTGTCAGATCGCGGTGGACTATATTTTTCTCTTTATGAAGATATCGTAAAGCTAATACCATCTACAAACATTACGATATATATACATAAAAAATATTAAAACAGAACCTGAAACATGTTCTAACTCAGATTTTCACGCTATGTGATCTTTAGACAACTGACCTATTTAAGCTTGCGTCCCTACTGTTTCAATATGGAGCATTTTCTACCAAGAAAATATTTGTTATTACATTTTAAATATCAATATGGTCAGTAATAATGTCTATTTCAGTGAGTCCACATAGCTAACAATGTATATATATTTAAAGATGGGTTTCCTTATTTTTGAATGTCAAATTAAGCAAACTATTTGATTAATTAGTGTTTCTAATGAATTATCATGTATTCTTAATCATATCATTATGTTCTTATTGCATATAATTAAGAGTTTTAGCCAATCATAAATGCCCATGTACGTACAGTCTGGATAAACAAAAAAATACTTTTGGACCTTTCTTGATCGGTCATTCATTGGAATTCTGCTGGTAATTCTCTTCTAATTTAGCTAATTATGAATTAATTATGGACATGTGAGACAAACTGGTATTTTTCCAAGTCATAAGAACACATCTACTTTCTATTCATATACATATTAGCAATTTCATAAATAAAAATAAGGGAACCCATCTTTAATATTCAGGTCTTTCAATAAGATAGTCCTTTCAGAGAGTCCACATGGTTAATGTATTTTTTATGTGAACTTGGCATTCCTTGTAGAGAATCCACGTAGCTAATAATATAATATATTTGATATCTAGGTCTGTCAATAAGACATCCTTTCCCTTTCAGAGAGTCCACATAGCTAATGCATATATGGTAATAAAGTTTGTCCACTCTCTCCTTCACAATCAGAAATGGGTAAAGTTTAGCTGCTTAAACCTTGTACCTGTAAAAATATGTCCCAAATCCTTTTTTCTGAGAATCGTTCCTGTTTTTCTTTAAGGGAATTGACATGTTCAGAGAGTGGAGCTCCTTCAATAAGATCCATAACTATATACAACTTATCTCCTGTAAATACAATAAGAACAATTTATTAATCTTTATGCTTATAATGGCAAAAAT
>NW_008710044.1:6517-12976 GCF_000327385.1 Lottia gigantea | reverse complement strand
GCGGGGGTGTAGGGGTCCATGATCTTGTGTCCACCCCCGTTAATACGCTACTGGCCATTTTCTCTTACCTTGTAGAAATGTTTTATAATATCGGACAATATTGGGATGTTTCAGTTCCTCCTTCATGATCTGTAGCTCATTGGTAATATCACCTAAACTAGACTCTATTTCTAGAGAGTTCTTACCAAACGCTGCATTCTGTATATTCACCTGGGGAATATCAAATTAACAAAATGAAATATAATGAAATGAATGGAGTTTTACTTCCTACTTTTCTGCACCATGTGGGCTAATGAAGACAATGCAGAGTGCAATGAGGGAAATTTTGCCAGGACAGCAGCATTAACCTGCTCTTTTTCGATTTCCAGCTGTCGAAGGAACTTTAACGAGCACAGCCTGTAGCAAACAGGGCCTCATCAAATTAACAAAATACAGCCATATTTAAAGAGTAACCTGATTGCGAGGATATCTACTTATTTCAACTAACAATACAGTATTTAGTATGTATATAATTGTCAACAATAACTATCAGAGGCTACCAGTTCTTTATGCTTGTAAATAATGAAAATGTTCATAACCACCAAACACAATTCAATTGCATGAGAGTTGCGTTCAAAATTTGTGATGGCTATGCTCCTAAACAACCTTGCGCAACTCGTGATCACTATGCTGTGAAGAAATATATAACTTAGGGCTAATGAATGTCATATGTCAGTGGAGCCACCTGCAGGGTTCTAGATCAGGAAATATCACAGAAGAACTCTTCAGTAGAAGACAGGATTCTCGGGACACAGCGCATGTTGCTCCTTATCAAAATCTGTCTCTCACCGAAATGAAACCATAGTGTCCCAGAAGAAAACATACTTAATATATGAAAGTTTACAGATGAACAAAGTATCAAGACACAGAACAAGTAGAACAAGCCATGTTCCTCCTTAATCAAACAGTACCCTGTCTGGCGCCACATCCCTCAAAGCTGCTCAAGACATACAAATAGGAACGCTCCAACAAAATACATAGTATGACCTTTTTCACCAAAAGGGAAACCAAGAAGAAGAAGAGCATAAATTAAGCCTGTAAACGGAACTCACCTCTTTCAAGGCAAGAAAGGACTGTCCCGAGGTTGTCTTTTTAACTTTATAAACTGACCCAAACGCTCCTGTTCCCAGCAGTTCAAATACAGAATAATCACCGATATATTTCGATGGATTTCTATTCTGATTAGTCTCCTGGACGTTCTCTCTAATTTCATCAATTTTACTTTTCTGAAAAATAGAGCTTTTATCAGAATTTCATAAAAATCTGTACGACCAAAACAATTCCGTTTTGAAAGAAAATCATGTATCATGTGACTTCCTGACTTCCTCAAGCGAGGAGTACCATCAGGTGGTTCGAGAAGATATTTACTCTTAATTGTTTTTCAAGAGAATATGCTGGTCAAAACACAAACATCATTATTGAAGGGAAAGCATCTTGCCTCATCCCCTTAATCTTTTTTTTTAGAGAAATTGCTGGTCTAACCCAGACATCCTTACTGGACAGAGAGCTCCTAACTATATTTCAACTTACTGGTAAGTTATTAATAAGATCTACTAATGGTTTATAACCTGGTTGAATCACTTAAGTTCTTGTTCCGGGTAAGCACCTTGCTATACCCAACCCCCTAATGTTTTATTTTAAGAGAAATTGCTGGTCTAACCAAGACTTCCTTGCTGGAGAGAGAGCTCCTAACTATATTTCAACTTACCTGTAAGTTATTAATCAGATCTACTGATGGTTTATAGCCTGGTTGAACCACTTAAGTTCTTACCCCACCCCCTAATGTTTTGTTTTAAGAGAAATTGCTGGTCTAACCAAGACTTCTTTGCTGGAGAGAGAGCTCCTAACTATATTTCAACTTACCTGTAAGTTATTAATCAGATCTACTAATGGTTTATAGCCTGGTTGAACCACTTAAGTTCTTACCCCACCCCCTAATGTTTTGTTTTAAGAGAAATTGCTGGTCTAACCAAGACTTCCTTGCTGGAGAGAGAGCTCCTAACTATATTTCAACTTACCTGTAAGTTATTAATCAGATCTACTAATGGTTTATAGTCTGGTTGAACCACTTAAGTTCTTACCCCACCCCCTAATGATTTGTTTTAAGATAAATTGCTGGTCTAACCGATACTTCCTTACTGGAGAGAGAGCTCCTAACTATATTTCAACTTACCTGTAAGTTATTAATCAGATCTACTGATGGTTTATAGCCTGGTTGAACCACTTAAGTTCTTACCCCACCCCCTAATGTTTTGTTTTAAGAGAAATTGCTGGTTTAACCAAGACTTCCTTGCTGGAGAGAGAGCTCCTAACTTTATTTTAACTTACCTGTAAGTTATTAATCAGATCTACTAATGGTTTATAACCTGATTGGACAACTTAATTTCTTGTTCTGGGTAAGCACCTTGCTATACCCCATCCCCTAATGTTTTGTTTTAAGAGAAATTGCTGGTCTAACCAAGACTTCCTTGCTGGAGAGAGAGCTCCTAACTATATTTCAACTTACCTGTAAGTTATTAATCAGATCTACTAATGGTTTATAGCCTGGTTGAACGACTTAAGTTCTTACCCCACCCCCTAATGTTTTGTTTTAAGAGAAATTGCTGGTCTAACCAAGACTTCTTTGCTGGAGAGAGAGCTCCTAACTATATTTTAACTTACCTGTAAGTTATTAATCAGATCCACTAATGGTTTATAACCTGGTTGAATCACTTAAGTTCTTACCCCACCCCCTAATGTTTTGTTTTAAGAGAAATTGCTGGTCTAAACCCGACGTCCTTGCTGGAGAGAGAGCTCCTAACTATATTTCAACTTACCTAATGGTTAATAACCTGATTGGACAACTTAAATTCTTGTTCTGGGTAAGCACCTTGCTATACCCCACCCCCTAATGTTTTGTTTTTACTTACCGGTAAGTTATTAATCAGATCTACTAGTGGTATATAAGCTGATAAATCTTTATTATAATGTCCCACATTGATAAAACATTCAAATAGATTCACTGGAAACAAACGCTTGAATAAACACCTGTTTCTTTCCATACTGAATAAGAACCGGAGAGTTCGGAATGCATTTCTCTGAAATAAAATATTACATTATTTTCATTATGTGTACAAATTTCACGAAAGTTTCATAAAAACTTTATCATTTATTGCTGGCATCAATCAGTCTGTTAAACTAATGAAATGAAATGGAGTATCACATCCGTTCTGTGCTTAATTGGAGTAATGCAATAAACTTAAATAAGCCTACAATTTCATTTCTTTTTTCAAATATTATGTCTTCATAACCCTAATGAGGACCAGATTAAGGCTAACAATGACATATTGTGATATAGCAGAACCTGAAGAGACTTTCTTTGGAGTTTCACTAATATGTGTCATTAGCCGGAAATAGGTCCTACATGACATGGTTTGCTTGGTTAAAAATAATATCATTAGAAAACTTGTTAGATTACAATGGAAGTTGGAAAAGAAAAGCATAAAATTGAAATCTGATTGGTAAATGACAGACAAGGCCATGCATAACAACATAGAAATAAAAGATAACATGCATAATACTGATATAAATTTGGATTTGAGAAATATTCCTACCTGCAATTTGGTGAAAGCTTTCTGGTCCTTTTTAGGAATGTCTTGAGGTAGAATGAGAAGACCTAGTGAGTAGATGCCGTTAGCTTGAGCTATCTGTTGAGCGTTTGTATCATTTAATACCAACTCAGTGAGAGCGGCACAACAAGCTGGAATAGAACAAAGCCAAATAAACTAAAGACTTTAAATGACATTTAGCAATTGTGAGTACGATATATAAACACAGCTTTATGGAACACATAATATGTGCCTGAGGACGACGGGGGAAACACGTCGAAACGTTGCATAAAACTTGTGATTGTTGTTCCATAAAGCTGTGTTAAATTCATAAACTGTCACCAGAAATCTGTTATATACTAGTAATATAATATCCATAAGAACTGTTGTATCTTAATGTGCTGTGATACTTCTAAATGTCTTACAAGGATTACTAGTAATATAATATGTCTGCTGGTTTAAGGGATAGATATCAAAACTGACTAGCAAACATCAAGATGCATTCAAATAAGAAATATCAATATTCTATTTAAACTTGTGTTGTACGTAGCCATAGAATTAAGTATGAGTCGTTTCCCTTTACTGCATTTTCAGTTAGATGTCCTATAACCCATAACAGATATTACTGATGACAATAAATTTTTAAACTGTAAATAAATTCCTTATATGATGTCTAACCTAACATCAATACAACATGGTTGGGGGATTAAAGGGGAATTTTATAATGTAAACAAATTGAGGTCTAATCAAAAATAATATTACCAGATTTCAGAGAATATTTCACTTCTTCATTCTGGAATAAAAAATTTTAATGATTCATTGACTGACTAATATTTAGAAAACCTATAGAAGGGTAGGGTGAAACACCAGCCTCCCAAACCGTGATTTCAACATAAAAACCAACAAATGAAATAGAGTTCATGTCGGCCCCGTCGCCAGGAATGAATTGGTGCTGGGGCTCAGATTTTGTACTCAGAAAATTTGAAGAATTAAAGGCCCAGAGAACTCATTTCTGACAATTTTGAGGTGCCAAAAACGTATCAGACACTGTAAATGAATCAATCTCAGCTGAACTGAAGAATATTTTTCTGGGGCTTAATTCTCACTTGCTTGGGCCCAACCCTCAAAGATCACACCCTAACGACAGGGCTGGTTCATGGTCTGCTTTTCTTCATCTTGATGGACTAATGAAGACATGCAAGGCCACACTGTTTGCAAGCAGGGAAATTTTGCAAAGAAAGGTGTCAACCTTTTCTTTTTCAACTTTCAAGTAATTTTTGAGAGTGCACACTGCACAGCAGGGACTTTATTTGTCCCCATCCTAATGATGTTTTTTTCATGTTAGTCCCTCTGACCTGCATTACAAAAATCTGAAGGTACTATCTCGAAATTTTCTGTAGTGCAAAGCCGAAGTAGAAACCTAAAGCGATTTTGGAAGTTTTAATTTTAATTAATTTTTTTTTTAACAATGGTCCAACAATTACAGTCCGAATACAACACTGACCTCTTCAGGAGTGATTGGTGTACGACCATTAATACCAGCACTGGCTACAGCCTCATTATCATTCTCATTGTTATCATTTAACAACTTTCTTTCACTGGAATATAAACAAATAACTTGAGTTGTTATCAGATATATAGACAGGGCAAAGATTCCTGACACTCTTCCCAGTTTTGAGTCAGTCTGAACCAAAATATACCTTCCCATGATGAGGAGAGTCTGTCTAGCCAGAATTTACTTTTAATATATCAACCTTTCCAAACCGTAATTAAACAGAAGACAATTTTACTTCTTACATTTGTGTTCATTATTTGTCCATGCAGTTTTCAAAGATGGATATTTTTGCCTGGAGAATGGCATTAAAGATAGTTAAGTCATGGCAACTGGAATGAAACCTAAAATCAGACCCCCTAATGGGTCCCATAGCTCTCTATGTGTAAGAGAAGGATACTCACTGTAATAAAGACAATAATAAGGGAATGCCACCAAGTTGACGTATCTCTGTACTACTAATACTATCTTCACACAACTGAACAATACACCATACCACTTGCCACAATAAATTAACATTCTCACTGTGTAACTGACTGGAAAATATAAACCTCAAAAACGTATTAAAATATCTAGTAATCAATAGAAAATATCTAGTAATCAGCTTTGATCAATTGATAATATCTAGTAATCAATTGATAATATTTAGTAATCAGTTGTAATCAATTGATAATATCTAGTAATCAGCTGTAATCAATTGATAATATCTAGTAATCAATTGATAATATCTAGTAATCAATTGATAATATTTAGTAATTAATTGATAATATCTAGTAATCAGTTGTAATCAATTGATAACATCTAGTAATCAGCTGCAATCAATTGATAATATCTAGTAATCAATTGATAATATTTAGTAATCAGTTGTAATCAATTGATAATATCTAGTAATCAGCTGTAATCAATTGATAATATCTAGTAATCAATTGATAATATCTAGTAATCAATTGATAATATTTAGTAATCAATTGATAATATCTAGTAATCAATTGATAATATCTAGTAATCAGTTGTAATCAATTGATAACATCTAGTAATCAGCTGCAATCAATTGATAATATCTAGTAATCAGCTGTAATCAATTGATAATATCTAGTAATCAGCTGTAATCAATTGATAATATCTAGTAATCAATTGATAATATCTAGTAATCAACTGATAATATTTAGTAATCAGCTGTAATCAATTGATAATATCTAGTAATCAGCTGTAATCAATTGATAATATCTAGTAATCAATTGATAATATCTAGTAATCAACTGCTAATATTTAGTAATCAAT
>NW_008710044.1:0-6129 GCF_000327385.1 Lottia gigantea | reverse complement strand
AATATCTAGTAATCAATTGATAATATCTAGTAATTCAATTGATAATATCTAGTAATCAGTTGTAATCAATTGATAATATCTAGTAATCAATTGATAATATCTAGTAATTCAATTGATAATATCTAGTAATCAATTGATAATATCTAGTAATCAATTGATAATATTTAGTAATCAATTGATAATATCTAGTAATCAATTGATAATATCTAGTAATCAGTTGATAATATCTAGTAATCAGCTGTAATCAATTGATAATATCTAGTAATCAGCTGCAATCAATTGATAATATCTAGTAATCAGCTGTAATCAATTGATAACATCTAGTAATCAGCTGCAATATTGATAATATCTAGTAATCAGCTGCAATCAATTGATAATATCTAGTAATCAGCTGCAATCAATTGATAATATCTAGTAATCAATTGATAATATTTAGTAATCAGTTGTAATCAATTGTTTATATCTAGTAATCAGCTGTAATCAATTGATAACATCTAGTAATCAGCTGCAATCAATTGATAATATCTAGTAATCAATTGATAATATTTAGTAATCAGCTGTAATCAATTGATAATATCTAGTAATCAGCTGCAATCAATTGATAATATCTAGTAATCAATTGATAATATTTAGTAATCAGTTGTAATCAATTGTTTATATCTAGTAATCAGCTGTAATCAATTGATAACATCTAGTAATCAGCTGCAATCAATTGATAATATCTAGTAATCAATTGATAATATTTAGTAATCAGCTGTAATCAATTGATAATATCTAGTAATCAGCTGTAATCAATTGATAATATCTAGTAATCAGCTGTAATCAATTGATAATATCTAGTAATCAATTGATAATATCTAGTAATCAACTGATAATATTTAGTAATCAATTGATAATATCTAGTAATCAATTGATAATATCTAGTAATCAGTTGTAATCAATTGATAATATCTAGTAATCAGCTGTAATCAATAGATAATATCTATTAATCAATTGATAATATCTAGTAATCAGCTGTAATCAATTGATAATATCTAGTAATCAGTTTTAATTAATTGATATCATCTATAATCAATTGATAATATTTAGTTATCAGTTGTAATCAATTGATAATATCTAGTAATCATCTGGAATCAATTGATAATATCTAGCAATCAGTTGTAATCAAAAGATAACATCCATAAATCGATTGATAATATCTAGTAATCAACTGTAATCAATTGATAATATCTAGTAATCAGCTGTAATCAATTGATAATATCTAGTAATCAGCTGTTATCGATTGATAATATCTAGTAATCAGCTGGAATCAATTGATAATATCTAGTACTCAATTGATAATATCTAGCAATCAGCTTTAATCAATTGATAATATTTAGTTATCAGCTGTAATCAATTGATAATATCTAGTAATCAGCTGTAATCAATTGATAATATCTCGAAATCAATTGATAATATCTAGTAATCAGTTGTAATCAATTGATAATATCTAGTAATCAGCTGTAATCAATTGATAATATCTAAAAATCAGCTGTAATCAATTGATAATATCTAGTAATCAATTGAAAATATCTAGTAATCAGCTGTAATCAATTGATAATATCTAGTAATTAGCTGTAATCAATTGATAATATCTACTAATCAATTGATAATATCTAGTAATCAGCTGTAATCAATTGATAATATCTACTAATCAATTGATAATATCTAGTAATCAGCTGTAATCAATTGATAATATCTAGTAATCAGTTGTAATCAATTGATAATATCTAGCAATCAGCTTTAATCAATTGATAATATTTAGTTATCAGCTGTAATCAATTGATAATATCTAGTAATTAGCTGTAATCAATTGATAATATCTAAAAATCAGCTGTAATCAATTGATAATATCTAGTAATCAGCTGTAATCAATTGATAATATCTACTAATCAATTGATAATATCTAGTAATCAGCTGTAATCAATTGATAATATCTACTAATCAATTGATAATATCTAGTAATCAGCTGTAATCAATTGATAATATCTAGCAATCAGTTGTAATCAATTGATAATATCTAGTAATTAGCTGTAATCAATTGATAATATCTAGTAATTAGCTGTAATCAATTGATAATATCCAGTTTTAAGCGGTAACCAATTAATTATCCCCATGTTGACGTATAAATATCTACCATTTCAGGCCGATCTGAGACCTACCTTAATAAAACTGGAATACCATCATAATCTCGTACTTTCTCACTGCATCCTTGGTCACCACATAGTAACCTTAGTAGCTGGGCAGCCAACCTTTAATATTCAAATCAAAATAATATCATTAGCTATGTTGACTCTTTGGAGGAGTCCACTACTATACAACTTTTAATCTTGATTTTGCCATAATTTGGACAAGATTTTTGAACTATGCAGACTGGCCGACAGGTTTGCCAATTTGACAATCCCTAATTTCAAATTATTTCATCAGCGCTATAAATACTTGGAGGGCCTGAATTTTGAATATTTAAGATATTGAAATGAAATGAATGGAGTTTTACGTCCTACTGTGGGCTAATGAAGACGTGCAACGCCATGCAGGATGCAATGAGGGAAATTCTTTACCAAGACAGCAGCATTAGCCTGCTCTTTTTTGATTTCCAACTGTCAAGGAATCTTTAACATGCATAGTCTGTAGCACACCGTGCCTCGGTTTATTGTCCAATCCAAACGACGAGATAATTTTTCCATGTCAGTCCCTTTTATCTGCATCACTGACAGGAGAAACCAGGTTGAAAAATCCTTAGGATATTACCTCGACCTATGCCAGGATTGAACCCTGGACGAGCAAGGCTCTAACTCACTTTAAAATATCTTAACTTACTTTTTAGACACTGTATCATAATCTTGTATAATTCGTAAAAGATATTCCACGCAATTTAATTCACCAATAAGTGAACGTGGGCTAGCGCTATAAAAAACAAAAAACAGATAATGCACATGAATTAATTCATTATCAGAACAGCTTTCACATGAAAACATTCAAAAAAAAAGCTAATGTGCATTAAAAGTATTTGTAAAGGATCTGATAAAATATTTGTAAAATATGACAACAGATGTCTGTAATTGTAGGAATTCTCATATTATTTCTGACAAGATTTCTTACAAAAAAACTCTTATTTTCAAAATTAATATTTCAAATGGGGAATTTACATTAAATTAGAAGAGATGCATAACAGTAGTTAAAATGAAGATGTGTTTCCTATCACATTACTGAATATTTTAATGCTGGGTATGGCTAATTATGCCATGATATGATACATTTCATGATACAAGTATTACAATACATATCAAAATTTTTAAAAAGTATACACCAAAATCTAGAGAAATGTGTCCCTTAATGTATCTGAAAATTTTAACTAAAAAAATTCATCTGTTAGTTTTTTTAACACCAAAAATATGTAAAAACCTTACGTAAGTTCACTTTTTGGAGGCTGTTAAAAAACTACAGTATGGATTTAAGTAAAATAAATGCCTAATTATAGAGAAATATGTCTCCTACGTTTCAACTAATAATATGGAGCTATTATAAAGCCACCAACACTAGGTCAAACTGGTTAATCAAAACTTTCTTTGTTTTTAATTAATCCTTTTAAAACACTTAGAAATATTTTCAGGTATAATTTATGATAATGAAAATACTGCCTTTAATTTATATTAGGTAATATAGTTGATAGAAGTGGTTAATGTCCACTGTCTTATAATAAATAGTTTCTATATATATTAATTTATAACTTTATAACTGTGATATTAGGTAATATAGTTGATAGAAGTGGTTAACATCCACTGTCTTATAAATAGTTTCTATATATATTAATTTATAACTTTATAACTGTGATATTTGGTAATATAGTTGATAGAAGTGGTTAACATCCACTGTCTTATAAATAGTTTCTATATATATTAACTTATAACTTTATAACTGTGATATTAGGTAATATAGTTGATAGAAGTGGTTAACATCCACTGTCTTATAAATAGTTTCTATATATATTAATTTATAACTTTATAACTGTGATATTTGGTAATATAGTTGATAGAAGTCGTTAACATCCACTGTCTTATAAATAGTTTCTATATATATTAATTTATAACTTTATAACTGTGATATTAGGTAATATAGTTGATAGAAGTGGTTAACATCCACTGTCTTATAAATGGTTTCTATATATATTAATTTATAACTTTATAATTGTGATATTTGGTAATATAGTTGATAGAAGTGGTTAACATCCACTGTCTTATTTATAAATAGTTTCTATATATATTAATTTATAACTTTATAACTGTGATATTAGGTAATATAGTTGATAGAAGTGGTTAACATCCACTGTCTTATAAATAGTTTCTATATATATTAATTTATAACTTTATAACTGTGATATAAGGTAATATAGTTGATAGAAGTTGTTAATGTCCACTGTCTTATAAAAAGTTTCAAATAATTTCAGTCAAATATGTGAAAAATTGTGATTCATTTACCAAACTATAAAAATCCCCACTTTTTTAAGGAATGAGAGGTATCGTCAAGTATTGATACTCAACGTCAAGATATGATATAGTAGCATGCTGTATCACGATACATCGATTCAGCGATATATAGTGCCAACACTAGAATATTTACATTTTACATTACTAACAAATTTATAGTTTAAAGGGACAGGTGGGCCATTTTTGGGGGTTAATTTGAATATATGTAAATAGTCTTCAGAAGTACTAGAAATGTTCGAAAATCACATAATTCCTTTAAAAATAGATTTGAAGCCTAATATTTCGACAGTGAGCTGTGAACACTATCACTGATTAGTTCAGCTAAAAAATTGGTCAAAAAAAAAAATGGACTACCTGTCCCTTTAACGAAGCTGGATATCTGATTGGTCAATATTATTACAATTACTTCAACCAATCAGTTTCTTAGTTAAGGCACTATAGTCTTAGATTATTAGAAAGTTACTATGTATGATACAGGTTTATAAAGATGTTAAAGTTCGTATCTCACCTCTGAGCCAGGCCGTTTAAAGCGTGTAAGGAGCAGTGTAAAACTAGAACATCATTAGCTGATAACAATCTCACTAAAGCCTAGAATCAAACACAATCATATAATCATCTCATCTTAATAACAGAAACAAGAGATTAATCACCTACTTTTCTGTTTAAGAATATCGGTAATGCCATGAACCCAATGATAAATTTTTTCTTTTCAGCATGCACAAACTGTAGCTCACAGGGCCTCGATTAATTGCCTTCTTGAAAGACTGGATACCTTTATCCAACTTACTCTGGCTTGTAATTCAGATCCCCTCATTCCCCACCCTAGTCTCCCTCATTCCCCACCCTATTCCCCTCATTTCCCACCCTAGTCCTTTCATTCCCCACTCTAGTCCCCCTCATTCCCCACCCTAGTCCCCCTCATTCCCAACCCTAGTCCCCCTCATTCCCCACCCCATTTTCTCCACCCTATTCCCACTCATTCCCCACCCTAGTCCCCCTCATTCCCCACCCTATTCCCTCTCATTCCCCACCCTATTTCATCTCATTTCCCACCCTATTCCCTAAACTAATCTCATTCCCCACCTTATTCCCCCTCATTCCCCACCCTATTCCCTAAATCAATCCCATTCCCCACCCTATTCCCTAAACTAAATCCCTTCCCCATCCTATTCCCTAAACTAATTTTCTTCCGCACCCTATTCCATAACCAATTTCCCCACCCAATACCGTTTCCCCACCCTATTCTCCTTCCCTTCCCTTCCCTTCTATTCCCCATTCTATTCCCTAAATTAGTTCCCCTCCCACCCTATCCTGTTCCTCACTGATCAACTTCAAAATAAAGTAGACTACATACAACATGGACATTATTTTGTATTAACAATTCTCTCTGTTCAATTATAACTGATAACTTCTGGAAAATAACTGAAAAAAAAATCGAGTTATGTGCTGAAAGTTAAAATTAGGCTAGAAATTATACAATGTGTGATTATTTGAGTCATTTTCATTTACTCCAGGTTCACAGAAACATTGATGACAGACAAGTTATATACTTTTATATCTTCCTAAAACCAGGTAGGATTAATCCCAATGTAAGATCAAAAGT
>NW_008710043.1:0-1967 GCF_000327385.1 Lottia gigantea | reverse complement strand
TGAACACACAAAGTTCTATAAAATTTATGAATTATTATGGAATAGTAGTGGAAATAATAATATGTCGACAAAGAAATATACCATTACCGCCATCTTCTGTCAACATTCATTGATATACATGCCAAGTAACCAAAGTATTATACAATCCTGTCTCACAGAAGATTCACAATTAAAGCTATTAATCGTGCCATAGTTAGAACTGTGGCCTTCAAATAATGACATTTATATTTGTGAAAAGCTTTAACATTGGTCTCTGTAAACCGTTCTGAATATATACATACATTCTAACATTCTTTGATACAACATCAGCAAATGAGATGTAAAAACACGAAAGACTCAAATTGTACTCGACCTTTTGGATTTTCATTGCCTCGGATAGCTGTGATTCTGCTCTTAACAGCAAATAATTAAACGAATATCAAAGCTAAAGTTTTAAATATGACTACCCCAAATTAACTACTGCCTTAGTATATTTCAATTTTTAATTTTACCTTTGCCCTGGTCAATTCATTTCATGTAATGAAGTGTTAGATGTTTTAGAATAATGACACAATTGGCTATTTCAGAAAAACACAGAAGACCGCTGACTAAAGTATCAGTAACATCTATTTGGCCACTCAACAACCGTTCATGTGGTTATGAAGCAACAAAAGTTGTTAAACCCGACAGCACCCCTGGTTCATGCAGTAGCTGGATTTCCCTATCAACTTCAATGGTTGGTTTGGAGGAGCCATCAGTGGCAACTTTAAAATCCACAGATTACATCAACACTACAATTAGTGATAATTGGTCGTTTGATCGATTTAGTATTGCAATGTTTGTTCAAGTATCAAAAGTAACTGATAAGCCTGATAAACCAATTATACATGTTCGTTTTCCTTATGGTTACTTTGAAAGTCTAACAGTTAAAATTGATAAGAACAATATAATAATACTATTGTCAACTGAAGAGACAATTTCTCAAAATATTGGTAACATGGCAACTTGGCACTTCATTGCTGTCCAATATAATCATGACTGGGAGGAACTATCTCTAATTATTGATGATAGGTTTTATAAAACGGATTTTCCTACAAATAATTCAACTTCCTATACGACATCTGATGTTAAACTAGACATTGGTGGTTTTGAAGGAAACATTGCTTGCGTGACCATATTTAATACACCATTGAGTGAAAACACAGCATCTGATCTGTTAAAACAAGAATGTAATAGGAAAAGGAGCTTCACTGCACCTGGTATGTAATTTGTAATTGATTTATAATTACTTGTGATGATTAAAGCGACACATTAAGTGTTGTGTTAAGATAATCACAGATCAGCGGGGTAGCGAGGATTTCGTTGACAGGGGGAGGGGTGGGTGCATCCTGGCGCCCTGACTTACCTTTGCAGATTTTGGAGGACCCTAGTTATGGTGGGGAGGTCAGAGGGCTCTGCCTTGAAATTCTCTAATGTGGGAGGCCTGAGAATATATTCAAACACGATTTTCTAAGTGAAAATAGAAAAAGTATGGCGCAAACAAACATACTACTTAAATACGCCACTGACACAGATCTTCAGGTTAATATGTGTAACACTTTTTTTGTTGAACAATTGACAAAAGATATTCTTAATTTCATTACAAAGGTGCGAGTGAATTGTTCGAAATTACCACTAATTTTTATATTTTCTATTCTTTAGCTGAAGATGCTCCCGAGCCTGTGAAATTGTGGCCACTCAGTAAAAATACTATGGGTTTTGAAATGATCTCGCAACAACAACTGTCCACTACTCCTAAAAAATTATGCTGGCGATTCAACCATAATGAACCTACAGATTTAATAGATTCTGAAGCTGTACAGTTTTATGGAGCTGATCAATTTTCTTTACAAATCGACTCAATCATTAGATCTGATATATTTGTTGTTGGTGTGTTTGTTGAGACCCATGAAACTTCAGGAACTATTCTGAAAATAAATGTTGGCTCT
>NW_008710042.1:0-1967 GCF_000327385.1 Lottia gigantea | reverse complement strand
TGGGGGTACAGGCTGAAATAAAAAAAAAAAATTATATCAAGGATCCTACTTTTCCGCACCATGTGGGCTAATGAAGAAAAGCAACGCCATGCAGGGTGCAATGAGGAAAATTTTGCTAGGACATCAGCATTAGCCTGCTCTTTTTGATTTCCAACTGTCGAGGGATCTTGAACGTGCACAGCCTGTAGCTAAATTCAAAGAAAAAGATTAAAATAACGTGTGGTACTTACAGCGTCTAGTCTGAGAGATTCTCTGGTTGCTCTGTTGGGTCCACGAGCTACTGGTGTTTGTAAGAAATCTGTATTAATCAAAGGAACGTCCGTTGGTAGGCGTGGATCTATAAAAGTTGTTATTTTCATTTTATGATCTATAAAAAATGTCTGAAAAAAAGAGAGAAAATTTTTAATAAGAATTCAATAATTTACTCTAATTTCTACTTTCTGGTTACTTTATCAACATTTTCAACATTATTTAAAATAAAAATTAGCTAGGTTTTCAATCTTTTTCTTTCTATTACCCCCTTCCGAATCCTTGATTGATTGCAATTGGTCGTCTTGATTGTTGAATGGGTTTGATTTCGAGGGAGGGAGGGTTTGATTCTTCCAAAAGTACAGGCCAAGAATGGATCAAATATTTTATTAAGAATTTCTGAGAAAATTTATATATTGGTCTCCATTGTTGAATGGGTTTGATTTTGGGGAGGGAGGGTTTGATTCTTCCAAAAGTACAGGCCAAGAATGGATCAAATATTTTATTATGAATTTCTGAGAAAAGTTATATGGTTGTCTTCATTGTTGAATGGATTTGATTTCGAGGGAGGGAGGGTTTGATTCTTCCAAAAGTACAGGCCAAGAATGGATCAAATATTTTATTAAGAATTTCTGAGAAAATTTATATATTGGTCTCCATTGTTGAATGGGTTTGATTTTGGGGAGGGAGGGTTTGATTCTTCCAAAAGTACAGGCCAAGAATGGATCAAATATTTTATTATGAATTTCTGAGAAAAGTTATATGGTTGTCTTCATTGTTGAATGGATTTGATTTCGAGGGAGGGAGGGTTTGATTCTTCCAAAAGTACAGGCCAAGAATGGATCAAATATTTTATTAAGAATTTCTGAGAAAATTTATATATTGGTCTCCATTGTTGAATGGGTTTGATTTTGGGGAGGGAGGGTTTGATTCTTCCAAAAGTACAGGCCAAGAATGGATCAAATATTTTATTATGAATTTCTGAGAAAAGTTATATGGTTGTCTTCATTGTTGAATGGATTTGATTTCGGGGAGGGAGGGCTTGATTCTTCCAAAAGTACAGACCAAGGATGGAACAAATACTTTATTATGAATTTCTGGTCGTCACCATTGTTGAATGGATTTGATTTCGAGGGAGGGATTGTCTGATTCTCCCAAAAGTAAAGGCCAAGACTGAAACTTAGTAATTTGACTAAACGGTCTGAAACTGTTGGGTACTACGAAACATAAAAAATATTACCTTTCCCGTACGATCTAACTTCATCTCCCATCGTCGTGGAACCTCTTTATTAAAATCAGCGAAGAGATTTATAAATAGAACTAGGTCACGATTGTGTTGATATCTATAGCAGAAGACAAATTATATATTTACATCAAATTATATAAAAATTACTGTTTATGACGTCGGAAAAACTTTTATCAATATCTTAGGCCTTTTGTGATATCAAAAATAAACATAGGCTTGCTTTTAGTCTCAGAAGCGAATACGCCCACCAGCAGCTTGATAAAGAGATAAATGTGAACTGTAAAACAAACTCTATATCGTAGCCTGTAGAGTGAGCACGAGCCAAAAAAGTGAAAAAAACAAACGTGATATCAGAATTTTATGCGATATCTCTCAAGAAGTTCATCAGGTCGTCAGCAAATTTAATATTGCACATCTTCATAATGATATTGACACACATACAAACAATCAAAAGAATCAATTGAGAATTGTA
>NW_008710041.1:0-1970 GCF_000327385.1 Lottia gigantea | reverse complement strand
AAGATTAATAATAGTTTAAAAATGAAATTGTTAATAATGGTCTTGAAATTAAGGTTGTTCATAATTTTCTTAAAATTTAGATTGTTATTAATGGTGTATGAATTTAAATTGCTAGAAATTAAGATTGTTAATAATGGTATAGAATTTAAGATTGTTAATTATTGTCTAGTCCAGTAATTAAGATTTTTCATAATGGCCTAGAAATTAAGATTAATAATAGTTTAAAAATGAAATTGTTAATAATGGTCTTGAAATTAAGATTGTTCATAATTTTCTTAAAATTTAGATTGTTATTAATGGTGTAGGAATTTAAATTGCTAGAAATTAAGATTGTTAATAATGGTCTAGCTATCCAGATTGTTAATTATGGTCTAAAACTTAAAGATTGCTAATAAAGGACCAGAAAATTAAGATTGTTAATAAAGGACCAGAAAATTAAGATTGTTAATAATGGTCTAGCTATCCAGATTGTTAATAATGGTCTAGCTATCCAGATTGTTAATTATGGTCTAAAACTTAAAAATTGCTAATAAAGGACCAGAAAATTAAGATTGTTGATAATGGTCCGGGATTGAAGATTGTTAATAATTGTCCAGTCTAGAAATTAAGATTGTTAATAATGGCATAAAAAAATAAATGGCATAGAATTAAGATTTTTAGTAATGGTCTAGAAATTAAGTTTGTTAATAATGGTCTAGCTATCCAGATTGTTAATTATGGTCTAAAACTTAAAAATTGCTAATAAAGGACCAGAAAATTAAGATTGTTGATAATGGTATAGAATTTAAGATTGTTAATTATTGTCTAGTCCAGTAA
This sequence comes from Lottia gigantea, assembly GCF_000327385.1. Classification (NCBI taxonomy): domain Eukaryota; kingdom Metazoa; phylum Mollusca; class Gastropoda; family Lottiidae; genus Lottia; species Lottia gigantea. The sequence continues at coordinate 1,154 of NW_008710041.1, read as the reverse complement.
TTAAGATTTTTCATAATGGCCTAGAAATTAAGATTAATAATAGCTTAAAAATGAAATTGTTAATAATGGTCTTGAAATTAAGATTGTTCATAATTTTCTTAAAATTTAGATTGTTATTAATGGTGTAGGAATTTAAATTGCTAGAAATTAAGATTGTTAATAATGGTCTAGCTATCCAGATTGTTAATTATGGTCTAAAACTTAAAGATTGCTAATAAAGGACCAGAAAATTAAGATTGTTAATAAAGGACCAGAAAATTAAGATTGTTAATAATGGTCTAGCTATCCAGATTGTTAATAATGGTCTAGCTATCCAGATTGTTAATTATGGTCTAAAACTTAAAAATTGCTAATAAAGGACCAGAAAATTAAGATTGTTGATAATGGTCCGGGATTGAAGATTGTTAATAATTGTCCAGTCTAGAAATTAAGATTGTTAATAATGGCATAAAAAAATAAATGGCATAGAATTAAGATTTTTAGTAATGGTCTAGAAATTAAGTTTGTTAATAATGGTCTAGCTATCCACATTGTTAATTATGGTCTAAAACTTAAAAATTGCTAATAAAGGACCAGAAAATTAAGATTGTTGATAATGGTCTAGAAATTAAGATTGTTAATAATGGTCCGGGATTTAAATTGTTAATTATTGACCAGTCTAGAAATTAAGATTGTTAATAATGGCATAAAAAAATAAATGGCATAGAATTAAGATTTTTAGTAATGGTCTAGAAATTAAGTTTGTTAACAATGGTCTAGAAATTTAGATTGTTAACAAAGGTCTAATAATTTAGATTTTTAGTAATGTTCTGGGAATTCAAAATTGCTAATAATGGTCTAGAAATTTAGATTGTTTATTATGGTCTAGAAATTAAGACTGTTAAAATGGTTTTGGAATAGTTAAGAAGTTAAGACTATTGTTCCGTCTTCCACTGAACTTTTTTGAAATCTCTGATAAGCAATGCTCATACTGAAAAGTAATACCAAATTGAACTCTACCGATTGAGAAAGCAAATATTTATAAATCAATTTCACGATTCACACAAGGAATTAATTCACATCAACCTGTGAACTATGTATTGATTTGATACATTCATGTGTATAGTTGGGAAAAAAAAATAATAAGTAATAATGTAAACCATCTCTCTAAAGTG
>NW_008710040.1:34592-35460 GCF_000327385.1 Lottia gigantea | reverse complement strand
AATGAGAAGAGCGCCGTTCATCCCATTTCGCCGTGTATGCACTTTACGGGCCCTGACTGCGGCACCAATATCACTGGAAATACTGAGAATTACAGCCTCCGTGGCCCAATGGATAAGGCATCGGCCTCCTAAGCTAAACGCGGTGAGAGACAGCCGGGGATTGCGGGTTCGAGTCCCGTCGGAGGTGGATGAAAATCTTTGATAAATCCAAAGGCGCTTCCAACACAAACTTTTAGTCCAATGAACAGCGTTGTTTCGGACGAGCGTTCAGGTGGCATTCATCAAGGCGCCGTAGCTCAGGGGTTAGAGCGTCTGTCTAGTAAACAGAAGGTCGAGGGTTCAATTCCCCCCGGTGCCTCGAGTACACGCACGGGCGTCCCGACTTTTTTCTCTGTTTCTCGGTCTCCTGACCATTTAGAACGACACTGGAGGCTCGAATAGTCCGCCGATTGCTTGAGACTCGACACCTAATGGTTTCAATCAACGCACCTCCTCCCTTCGCTTTAACCTTTACATTACTGGTTCAATATCGATCCCTCGTATTTGTGTGGTGGATCTGTACTTTAAGGCTCCATTAGAGTCTTTTTCAATTATAATGAAGACAACGAATGCAAAAGACAAAAAAACTCATCCTCCCCGGCGGGGAATTGAACCCCGGTCTCCCGCGTGACAGGCGGNGATACTGACCACTATACTACCGAGGACTTGGCTGCTTGGATGTGAAAAGCAAAAGCCTGACCGTCGACACGACTTTTTTTAGGTTACGGGTAAGGGTTAGGGTTGGGGTTGGGGTTACCTATTCCTACCAAATGTCTCGCCAAGTCAATCTCGTTCTAGGGGACTTCCATGCACGCAAAACTTGACTGTT
>NW_008710040.1:0-1096 GCF_000327385.1 Lottia gigantea | reverse complement strand
ATGGCAGGTGGAGTATGGAATTGAAATTAGCTACATATTAAGAAGATTTACGCCAGACATGCTATATGATGTTGAAGGTAGGTTGTAGGTTAATCACATCTATATAAGGGGGGTAAGCTAAAAGAGCTTTGAAATTTGCATCACTATACACATGATATAAATATTGTAAATGTGTATTGAGCAGTTTTATGAACAAAGATTTTGCATCTATGAGACGGTTTGTTTTAACAAATAAATTTCTGCACTTTACAATAGCAAGTCTAATAAAGGATAAGATAAGATTTAGCATGTTATTGATTTTCTTACTAGATGAGAGTTTATAAGCTAGAGTTATATAAGATTGAAATTCTAGTTCTGTAAATCCATCTGGGAAGAAATCAATTAGTAAGTTGCGAGCAATTTCGAGTAGTTCTTGAACTTGAGGGCATTGAAAAAATAAGTGGTGCATGTCTTCTGTATTATCTAAATTGCACATCTTACATAAAGGGCTATCAATCATGTCATATTTGTACAGTTTTTCATTGGTAAATATAATATTGTGAGCAATTTTAAAATCATTTAAAATACAATCACTACTCTTAAATGAAATAAAAATATTGGGCCATACTAAATTGAACTGAATATGGGGGAAGTGGTTATTCCAAAATACAATGGATGTAGGGGGTTGTGACTTTGGTAATATTAAGAAATTATAAAATATTTTTGAGGTGCAGTTAATAACATTGACTCTGGCATTATCGTCATTCAGAAACTCTAGGTTTGGTGTGTTGTCGTATGCATGGCTTGTGTTATTGATGCATTCTTTCCAATCTGGTGGGATTGAATTACAAATTATTTTATAGTGGCGTTCAATGATACCAGGGTCAAAATCAATGGCTTCACCTTCAAACATATCTATAATGTGATGTAGGGGAAGAAAACCAGGTATGACCTCATAAATGATATCAGATATTTTAGTTATTTTACATTCTATAAACTGTTTAAAGCTTAGGTACTTTTCGTTATATTGGATAAAGNGGGTTGTAGAATAATGGCTGATGTACAATATGATCAATGTTAATGGGTTGAGCAGGTTTGGCAGAGTTTAAGTTATCCG
>NW_008710039.1:0-1969 GCF_000327385.1 Lottia gigantea | reverse complement strand
ATTTGAGACTTTTTATGGTATTAATATGATTCAATACTGATTCCCATACCAAATTTCAAGTCCAGAATGTCACTGGAATATGAACAATTCATGAAGAGATTTTGCAGATACACCTTTGTGACTTTCAAATATGAATAATTTCAAAGCCATATTGGTGTATCTGCATGTTTAGATGGATATATTTGCATAATTGTTTAGGAAATGGGTAAAAGGCTTGGAATTTATTCGAGAAATAGAATCAGACATATAAGGGTTGTTATATAAGAGAAATAACTCATTCTGACCAATAATTGACCGTTTAAGATCACGAGAAAACAACACAGATAGTCAAACACATCAATTATTTTGTTTTAAGAACTCTATCATAAATTAAAACATTTTGCATTTACCTTTGCAACTTTGTAACTATTCTGACATTCGGAAAATATAAAACATACCAGAATTAATAATATTAACAATAACTTTTCAACATCTGAACTAAATACTGCAATAAGGCCTATCATTGTAAAGACATGTAGGCTCTATCAGAGGGGGGCATGAATTTTAACATCGCTTTAATGTCTTGAATTTTGACTTGTGTGAGGGGCTTGGATTTTGCAGATTTTGGTTCACCAAGGTGTATGGAAGTTATCCCACTACGAGACCATTGTTGCTCAAAAACGTTCTCAGTAATCCACTTTTGGATCGTAGTCTTTATCTTGGTCACTATCATCCCCATAACAACTAGATTCATCAGATGAATTCCTGAAAAGTATTTTTAACATCTCTTCGGTATAGTGGGCAAGTTATAAATTGAAAATTTATTTGGCATAATAAAGATAATCATTGACCGAAATTTTTAGGATTAAGTAGGTGTATCTTCGTAAATGATTTTGTATTTAGTTGATTGGTGAATGCTTATACATCGTGGTTGCATCATAATTATAATCAAAGATACTGAGACACATAATCAAAATGACTTACCCTTGAAAAAGTAGTTTTATATTTTCAGTAGACAAAGGTTTCCCTCGTTTTCTTCTAGGCAAAGAGCCTTTGTCAGCCATGTTTGTTGTTATGATCACGTGACCATTAATGTGCAATCCGATTGGATTTTTCAGTTGCACCAAGTTAACTCTCAAAAAGGGGTCAAATTTCAAGATACATCTTTGTAATTTCGTGGATAACTTGAGAGAAACACTAGATATAAGGAAGCCGATTTATGCAAATTGCCCGTAAACTCTGAGTATTATTCTACATAGGCCACATTTATGTCGATTAGTGTGTCTTTAATGGGCCTCCGTACCAAAAGTAAGGGAGACAGCAACTTTGTAATTTGATATTTGGAGTCGGGATTAGTGTGAGATAGTATGGTATAAATTTCAAAATGTTCCTAAGACTCGCAAATTGTCCGTAAACTCTGGGTAATGTTCTCATATAGCTTATATATATCGTCGACCGAGAATTAACTAGTTCCATTTAACATTTCCTCTGTTCTGAGGAAATTGAGGTTCAAGTTTCAGAACTGCATAATTCTGTTAAAAGTAAAGATTATCATTTGAGACTTTTTATGGTATTAATATGATTCAATACTGATTCCCATACCAAATTTCAAGTCCAGAATGTCACTGGAATATGAACAATTCATGAAGAGATTTTGCAGATACACCTTTGTGACTTTCAAATATGAATAATTTCAAAGCCATATTGGTGTATCTGCATGTTTAGATGGATATATTTGCATAATTGTTTAGGAAATGGGTAAAAGGCTTGGAATTTATTCGAGAAATAGAATCAGACATATAAGGGTTGTTATATAAGAGAAATAACTCATTCTGACCAATAATTGACCGTTTAAGATCACGAGAAAACAACACAGATAGTCAAACACATCAATTATTTTGTTTTAAGAACTCTATCATAAATTAAAACATTTTGCATTTACCTTTGCAACTTTGTAACTATTCTGACATTCGGAAAATATAAAACATAC
>NW_008710038.1:42488-43348 GCF_000327385.1 Lottia gigantea | reverse complement strand
TCAATTTCCGAGACCAAAAAAATTCGACCCAAAAATGGATTTTGGTACCACCTGTTGAAATTTGCCAATTTTGCCTTTTTTGAAAATCCAAACTTTGCAGCTTCACCAGGGCCACACCACTTGAGATAGGAAGTTGAAATTAACACAGCAACTAGTTTGAAATCTTAGCTTTGCAATGCCACAAACGGCGATTCCATATCTGCCTTACTTTGGAAGCACTGAGCGTTTTAGTTTTGTCCATGAAAAACCGGAATTTTTGGCACTTTTCCGCAAAAAAAAAAAGTGCTCAGAATTCACTTTTATGCACATTGGGGGAGAGCTAGAGAAGCACCGAGTCCAAAAAACCGGGTTTCATCGATTTCCGAGACTCAAAAAATTCGACCCAAAAATGGATTTTGGTACCACAGGTAGCTACCTGTTGAAATTTGCCAATTTTGCCTTTTTTGAAAATCCAAACTTTGCAGCTGCACCAGGGCCACACTACTTGAGATAGGAAGTTGTGGTTGGTGGTCTGGATCCCGAATCGATGTCGTTTGTTGTTCTCACTGTCAATAATCGTTAAATATCGAAGTTTTCCAAAGACATTAGACCTTTTGTGTTGTTTTTCCGTTTGTGTTTATTATTGTTGAAGACTTATATTTGATATTTGGTGTTCTGAATATTTTATTTAGACTTTGAGACTGTGTTTTGTCCCGTCTTCTGCCAATATGGCAGATGACACTTCGGACACACTAGTCATATCGGACAAGAGGAAAATTGTCCGAAAATTCGGACGGGCCATTTTTTCAAAAGATGCAACTGTTTTGATTTCGGTCAGTAATATCAAAGTGATGACGGCTAGTAAAGTGATTGCGGCTGTT
>NW_008710038.1:35987-37182 GCF_000327385.1 Lottia gigantea | reverse complement strand
CCAATAAGCGCGTCTTTACAAGACAGCAGACTGTACTCGGCGATTTAAAGCAATCGCGAATTGACTACATTTTTGTTTCAGAAAGTCTTGAGAATATGTTAATGAATTCAACCATCTATCCCACAGGTCTGAGTGATCACAATTTTGTGTCTGTTTCCATTAATCTTAAGAGCATTGATCGTGGACCTGGTAGTTGGGTCTTAAATAATTCTCCCTTGTGTGACCTTGCGTATCGAAACCTCATTATCGAGTTAATAAAATCATCGTTAAAGTGTCCGCTGTTTGAAAGTGAAATTCGCATATTTTGGGACAACCTGAAATACAGGATTAAACAGCAAACAATTGCATATTCAATACGTATTCGTATACGTATAAGTGTTTGCTTTCTAAGTTGGAACTGGAACTGGCTGAATATGAAAAGCGAGAATGTTTTGGAGCTATTCTTCGCTCAAAGTCTGTGGAAGTCCTTGATTCAGAGAGGTGTACTAAATATTTTCTGATTCTTGAGAAGAGAAAACAAGAGAACAGTTCTATAAGAGAGATTCTTTCAGAGAGTGGCAAGCTTAAATCTGATTCTTTTGATATTTTGGATGAAACTAAACTATTCTATTCTAAGCTTTACTCGCGTGATGATTCTTTGGAAAATGACTTAAAATTGTTACAACCCTGCGTTCGGAATTGTCTGTCAGAAGAAGACCGAAATGCGTGTGATGCAGAGGTTTCGAAAGATGAGCTATTCAAATCTTTAAAAGGAATGTCAAGGAACAAGTCACCCGGAACTGACGGGTTGACAGTGGAATTTTACTTATCTTTTTGGGAGTTAATAGGTGACATTTATTATAATGTTGTACTTGACATAATGTCTTCTGAGGAACTGTCCCCGAGCATGAAAAGGGTATGATTTCAATCTTTTATAAGAATAAAGGTGACCGGTCTGATCTGAAAAACTACAGACCTATCAGTTTACTAAATGTCGACTACAAAATATTTTCTAGATGTCTAGCACTGCGATTAAAATCTGTTATATCATCTGTAGTTTCGTCAGATCAGACATCCTGTATCCCTGGTCGAGATATATCTTATAATGTATGTGTTATTAGGGATATTATTGATTATGTTGATCTTGAACAGCTTCCTCTTTACTTGTTAAAAATTGATTCCCAGAAAGCTTTGATAGAGGTCACATTCTTACCTT
>NW_008710038.1:18070-20079 GCF_000327385.1 Lottia gigantea | reverse complement strand
ATCATGATTCACAAAACTGTATCAGAGTTTGCAAGATATTTCAAATTAAGAATATCAAAATGGTTTAGAATTACAGATTAAATATTTCTAAAACAAACTTGCCTTGCGAGCTTCTGTGCCACACCATAAGCACTTGACTTCTGTATAATGAAGCTCTATCTGTTTACACCTAAAATTAAAAATATACAACTTAATTCTTTGATATGGGACATATGAAATAATTCAACAAATACATAAATCCAAACAGTTGATGGATTCTATGGAACAGTCTGTTACTCAGTAACAAGCGTATTAGAGCTTCGGAAACTTTACAGGAGGCTTGTTTAGTTAAGTCCAAACAATGTTGGTCATGAGATCAATTTCAATAGATCTGGCCGAAGACCAGCTAGTAGAATCTTATGATTATATACAAAGGTGAATGTAAGGACGCATATAAAAATTTGGGTTTGTGTTGTAAGGTTTTCCAAAAAATAATATTATGTTGCAAAATGTAATATTTACAGTGTGTTTATAATGACTTGTATAGCAACATCATATCCAAAATATCCTTACCTGGCTTCGTTCCAAGAGTCGCCTTTAGGACATTTGTGCTCCACCATAACCGTATTGACCTCCAAATGTAACGTCCTGTTGAAGATAAAGACCAGCTCCTTTGTTCTTGGAACCCTAAAAGTCAAGATTCTTATTTTAAAAGTAGCTTTGGGAAGTTATTTGCAAACAGTAATAAATACTTTTAAAAAGACTAGAGGAATATATCCATTGCCTTATCTGGAAGTTCTAAGCAAAAAAATAAATCTTTCTGTTAATTCTATAACATTAAAGCTATCTCAAAGTAACCTGGTAATGAAAATCTTGAAAACTACCTCTTTAATTATGTATATCAAATGTGAATAACATCATTTGGCCAATATCTCTGCTCATGGACAATCAATTTTCAAAGGTCACTCTTGAATTGATTAGTTTTAAGCCCTTGCGTCCGAGACTAAATGATTTTTTGAATCAAAGCTTTTAACTGTGGTATCTGTCATTAGCCAGGCAAGTCATGCCTCTTGTAACACCCCTCTGCTAATGGAATTATCATATATGTACCCATTTCAGAGAGAAAGATCCCATGGTAGTTTTAGCTTTTTCATTCCACAGTAGGGGGCTTGTTCTTGAAATGGATTTTAAGAGATCAATCAGATGATTGGAACACCAAAATCATCGTAAGTTAAATTTTCAAGATTAATGCTCCAGTACACCTTCAAGGGATACAGAAAATGAACAAGAATTTTTCAGGGTGGATTTCACAAAATTTCACAGAATAGGAATTGTGATTTAAATTGAAATATGTAGGTAGGTACTGACCGTGCTACGTTGATCATCTAACTGTAAGTGGTGTATGTCAAACCCAATAGTAAAGACCGCTATCGAGTTCCCGTCGACGGCTGAAAAAAACAAAAGACAACATTGTATTGAGTCGAAATACCATATAATTTAGTATCTAAGGACATATTCTATTCATTTTTGGTTTATTTGGCATGGTTATTGAGCCATGGGATACGGAATCCACTGAATTTTTGCAAATTGATATATATTTCTGAAAATTCACACAGCTAATAATATAATGGTAGTATAATTTCAATACATCAAGATCTATGATAAACTTACAAAAAATGGGTGAAGGCATCGCCAAATCTGTTCCTCTTCATCTGTTCCTCTTCATCTGTCCTCTTCATCTGTTCCTCTTCATCTGTGAATAGGAGGAATGAAGAGTCATACAGGCCATGACCTCAGAACACTCCTATTGTGGCAGTGCTATTGCGGGTGGGTAAATTACCAGACGATTTACCCTTTCTAACCTGAAAAATATAAATACATAATTGCAAATAATTTTAAGTAATTTGTTAAAAACAAAAAACAATGTGTGAGAGGCCATGAAACACCCTTAAAATAGAGATCACAATTTGGCGTCATCATTCTATATAGGGTCTTGATTGGCTGATTACTCATATTGTAATATTGTTGAA
>NW_008710038.1:16694-18020 GCF_000327385.1 Lottia gigantea | reverse complement strand
ATATAAATACATAATTGCAAATAATTAGATGACTACCATTTTAAGTAATATGTTAAAAACAAAAACAATGTGTGAGAGGCCATGAAACACCCTTAAAATAGAGATCACAATTTGGCGTCATCATTCTATATAGGGTCTTGATTGGCTGATTACTCATATAAATACCATGTATTTGTTTATTATTGAACAAAAATATCATGGTTCACAAAACTATATCAGAGTGTTGCAAGATATTTCAAATTAAGAATATCAAAATGGTTTGGAATTACAGATTAAATATTTCTAAAACAAACTTGCCTTGCGAGCTTCTGTGCCACACCATAAGCACTTGACGTCTGTATAATGAAGCTCTATCTATTTACACCTAAAATTAAAAATATACAACTTAATTCTTTGATATGGGACATATGAAATAATTCAACAAATACATAAATCCAAACAGTTGATGGATTCTATGGAACAGTCTGTTACTCAGTAACAAGCGTATTAGAGCTTCGGAAACTTTACAGGAGGCTTGTTTAGTTAAGTCCAAACAATGTTGGTCATGAGATCAATTTCAATAGATCTGGCCGAAGACCAGCTAGTAGAATCTTATGATTATATACAAAGGTGAATGTAAGGACGCATATAAAAATTTGGGTTTGTGTTGTAAGGTTTTCCAAAAAATAATATGTTGCAAAATGTAATATTTACAGTGTGTTTATAATGACTTGTATAGCAACATCATATCCAAGATAGCTATTAAAATATCCTTACCTGGCTTCGTTCCAAGAGTCGCCTTTAGGACATTTGTGCTCCACCATAACCGTATTGACCTCCAAATGTAATGTCCTGTTGAAGCTAAAGACCAGCTCCTTTGTTCTTGGAACCCTAAAAGTCAAGATTCTTATTTTAAAAGTAGCTTTGGGAAGTTATTTGCAAACAGTAATAAATACTTTAGACCAAAGACTAGAGGAATATATCCATTGCCTTATCTGGAAGTTATAAGCAAAAAAATAAATCTTTCTGTTAATTCTATAACATTAAAGCTATCTAAAAGTAACCTGGTAATGAAAATCTTGAAAACTACCTCTTTAATTATGTATATCAAATGTGAATAACATCATTTGGCCAATATCTCTGCTCATGGACAATCAATTTTCAAAGGTCACTCTTGAATTGATTAGTTTTAATCAATGCCAATGGAATTATCATATATGTACCCATTTCAGAGAGAAAGATCCCATGGTAGTTTTTGCTTTTTCATTCCACAGTAGGGGGCTTGTTCTTGAAATGGATTTTAAGAGATCAATCAGATGATTGGAACACCAAAATCATCGTAAGTTA
>NW_008710038.1:9180-11946 GCF_000327385.1 Lottia gigantea | reverse complement strand
AAGAGCAAGAGCAATAACTCATACTAAATATTTTTCAATTCATCTGATTTTCAATAGGGTTCATCCTTGGGTGATAACGAACATTCACACAAAGTTTCGTCAAAATCTGTCAAGAATTGTCCTTTCTAGAGTGTTTACGAGCTAAAAATTGAATGCGTTTTCAAGAACAATGGCAATAACTCATACTAAATATTTTCCGATTTTTCTGATTTTCAATAGGGTTTAATCTTGGTTGATAACAAACACTCATGCTAAGTTTCGTCAAAATCCATCAGGAATTGTGCCTCCTAGAGTGTTTACGAGCAAAAAATTGAACACGTTTTCAAGAACAAGGGCAATAACTCATACTAAATATTTTTCAATTCTTCTGATTTTCAATAAGGTTCGTTCTTGGGTGATTACGAACACCCATGCCAAGTTTCGTTAAAATCCATCAAGAATTGTCCCTTCTAGAGTGTTTACGAGCTAAAAATTGAACGTGTTTTCAAGAACAAGGGAATAATTAATATTAAATAATTTTCGATTCTGCTGATTTTCAATAGGGTTCATCCTTGGGTGATTACGAACACTCATACTAAGTTTCGTCAAAATCCATCAAGAATTGTGTCTTGTAGAGTGTTTACGAGCAATTGTGGACGGACGGACAGACGGACATGGGTGACGGCAATATATGCCCCCCATTTCATGTGGGCGTATAAAAATTGACAGTGTTTTCAAAAACAAGTGCATAAACCCATATAATATTTTTTCGATTATGCGTCATCCTTGGGTGATAATAAACACTTAAATATACCATTAAAATAAACAATTTAAGCAAATTTTGTCAAAATCCGTAAAGAAATGTGCCTCGTAGAATGTTAACGAACAATTGTAGACGGACCAACATGGTTGACACCAATATATACGCTCCACATTTCATGTAAGAGCATAGTTTGACTATCTCAACAATACTTAATATGTAAAAGATAGCTTGCCAGGCAAGGTAATATATGCCCACTGGCAGCTTTGATTTTGAACATAAATATTTAGAAGTACATTAACAATCACCAGTATGAAATATTCAACCTTCAGTCATAGACTTCTTTTGAACTCTTTAGGGCGATACTGAATAATATTGAGAATGAGTTATTGCCCTAGTTCTTGAAAACGTGTTCAATCTTTAGCTCGTGAAAACTCTAGAAGATAAATATTCAATCTTCAGCACGGTAATGAATAATAAAACCAAGTTTTGTCAAAATTCGGCAAGAATCATGCCTTCTAGAATGTTTACAAGCACAAATTGAACGAGTTTTCAAGATCAAGGGCAATAACTCATACTAAATATTTTTCGATTTTTCTGATTTTCAATAGGCTTTATCCTTGGGTGATAACAAACACTCAAGCCAAATTTCGTTAAAAATCCGTCAAGAATTGTGCCTTCTAGAGTGTTTACAAGCTAAAATTGAACACGTTTTCAAGAACAAGGGCAATAACTCATACTAAATATTTTTCAATTTTTTTGATTTCAATAGGGTTCATCATTAGGTGATAACCAACACTCAAGCCAAATTTCGTTAAAATCCGTCAAGAATTGTCCCTTCTAGAGTGTTTACAAGCTAAAATTTGAATGGTTTTCAAAAACAAGGGCAATAACTCATACTAAATATTTTTCAATTTTTCTGTTTTTCAATACAGTTTATCCATGGGTGATAACCAACACTCATGCCAAGTTTCGTCAAAATCCGGCAAGAATTGTGCCTTCTAGAGTGTTTACGAACTAAAAATTGAATGAGTTATCAAGAACAAGGGCAATAACTAATACTAAATATTTTTCAATTTTTCTGATTTTCGATAGGGTTTATCCTTGGGTGATTACAAACACTCATGCCAAGTTTCGTCAAGATCCATTAAGAATTGTGCTTTCTGGAGTGGTTTACAAGCTAAAATTGAACGCGTTTTAAAGAACAAGGGCAATAACTCATACTAAATATTTTTCAATTTTTCTGATTTTCGATAGGGTTTATCCTTTGGCGATTACGAACACTCATACTCATCAAAATCCGACATGAATTGCACCTTCTAGAGTGTTTACGAGCGTTTCAAGAACAAGGGCAATAACTCATAGTAAATATTTTTCGATTTTCAATAGGGTTCATCCTTGGGTGATTACAAACAACCATACCAAGTTTTGTCGAAATCAGTCAAGAATTGTGCCTTGTAGTGTGTTTACGAGCAATTGTGGACGGACGGAAATGGGTGATATATTTCATGTGGGCGTATAAAAAAAACCAGAATTCAAATATCTGCCCTAGTTTGGGAAAGCAAGGATGTTTTTCTCAGTACCGGTATGAGCAAATTAGTTTTGAGTTTCTTAGTATGTTTTTACGACTTAAACCAACAGTTCCATCCACATGCATGTTCGTTTTTTGTGTAATCAGCTAAGATCAAGGCCATTGCAGCAGTAGTAAACGTAAATGTTGTTCGGTACCTGAATCCAGATCGACCTTAACTGAGATCCATAACCGCTTTGGCACTAGTTGGAAAGTTGCAAATCCAAATGCAGGACCCTTCGCTTGGCTCAATTTAAAAACTTTATACCAAATCTTGCAGACTTAGATTAATTGTATTGTTTAAATCAAAGTCTAACATAAAACGTTATGTGTGATTCATCAATCGCAATATCCTGTGATGGTGTGTAAGCTGATTTTAATTTCTTATTCAGAATGTCAACAACAGGTCAAATTTTGAACAGTCTATCAATGCCTACATCTTCTTCGTTATAGTTGA
>NW_008710038.1:7508-9106 GCF_000327385.1 Lottia gigantea | reverse complement strand
TTCCATTCAATCGGATTATTAGGCATGGCACTTTAAATTTCTTCATTAAAGCCGCTAACAACGAAATATTTTGCACTACGGTACAAACTTTATTTATATCACTTTGATCACTTCTGATTGGATGCATCGTTGCGTTGAGTCACACTCTTCTTCTTACAACGATCCAGAGTCTACAAACATATATTTCTTATCTCTTTTTCATCCAAATTGAATTTTCGTTTGTTACTGGACGCCATGATGGAAAGGGATACAACCCTCTTACATCTGCAAATTCTTTTAGGCTCGTAACAAAACATATATGAATGTTTTGGAGTATGGTATTACTCAGAACTCTTGTGGAACACGAGGTGCTTTTGCGAGATATCTCGTCATCTGTGACATTGTAATGCGCAAAATAATTTGTCATCCATGTTCAAAGATTTTAAGTAGCCTAGTCTAGGTTATAGCAGAGGACCATTTCAAAATAGCATCAAATCGAAATATGCAAGTAACATCCACATTGACTATCTCTACATGTTAGAAAAACAAAACTGAATAGGGCCTATGCCTTCTTAGTTAAGGAATTTTGACTTTGCTATGGGCATTATTCCTGAAAGAGGGCAAAATACAGATCAAAAACACCCACAGTTAGCCTACAGAGCCATAATAGCATCAACCAAATTTTGCTCATTTCCTAGCATTCAATGTATGCTGCACAGAAAACTGAAATTTGCAGGGCATAACATCCAGATTGACTCCCTCTACTTATACTGACATTCATATTCAATATAATTTATGAGGAGGAAAATAACATTTACTGGGCCTTCCTTTAACCTACGTCATACGAAAAGGCCCAATTCTACACTCCATAAATTGACTACGTTTTCACATGACAAGAACTGTCAACACCTATTCCTATTTTGAGCATGAATATGGATAGTTAATAAACATTCTGATATAGAATTAAGTAAAATAAAAGCGATAATTTACCCGAAGAGAGAAAAATATAACAGCTAATTCCAAAAAAGTTGTATATTTATTTCAATTAGAAATGACTGAATGAGCCTCCCAAACAGAAGAGTAATTATCTCCTTTAACAGTCAAGGGAGTCAAACAACAATGCTTCAGATCACAGTTAATTTAACTTTTATCCTGTAGGACTATACGGTTATATTTAGTTGACGCCCTCAGAGACCGTTACCTTTGAAACCGATGGCGGCGTTGGGTGTAAAGGTCCGAACTCTACCTATTCCCCGAAATGACCAAAAAATATGTCTTGTCGAGACAAAGATAGCTTGCCAGGCAAGGTAATATACGCCCACTGGCAGCTTTGATTTTGAATAAAAATATTTAGCAGTACAGTATGAAATATTCAACCTTCAGTCATACACTTATTTTTAACTCTTTAGGGCGGTACTGACTAATATTGAGTATGAGTTATTGCCCTTGTTCTAGAAAACGTGTTCAATCTTTAAAAAACTAAATATTTTTTTATTTTTTCTGATTTTCAATAGGGTTTATCCTTGGGTGATTACAAACACTCACACCAAGTTTCGTCAAAATCCATCTAGAATTGTGACTTCTAGAGGGTTTACAAGCTAAAATTGAACGCGTTTTCA
>NW_008710038.1:1445-4134 GCF_000327385.1 Lottia gigantea | reverse complement strand
ACGAACAACCATTTTAACAACATAGGTTCACCTATGATCTTTTAACCAACTGATCCGTGTCCCAACCGCTTGAAATTCATGATAAGGTTGACTGGAATGGGAACGACCACCATTAACCTCAAAATAATGACTCGATGTCAGCAGTAAGAGAGTTATCGAACTCTTTTGTGTTACGCCCATCAAGGTTGCATCCCCTATTATCAAAATATGTTTGTCAATCAAATTTGAAATTAAAATCAGTTAAAAGGAGTATTACGTTTATCTATTCTGCATCTGATTGAGTAATAGTGCAACGAAGTTAATAATGCCAAGACCGTAATATTAGCCTTGTTTTTCCGACGTCCAAATGTCGAGAGATCTTTCAGACGCAAAACCTGTAGCACACTGAGCCACCAAGGCTCCCTAGTAATATTTGAACCATTAGACTTTATGCATAATATGCCAGAACATGCAGAATTGGTAAGATATGATAATGTGAAACTTACACGAGGAGCTTCCATGCCACACCATAAGCACTTTATTCTTATATAATGAAACTCTATTTGTATACACCTAAAATAATTTTTTTTGTGTTATTCATTTCATCACAAAATATAAACTGTATATTTGCGTGTATGATATAAAGTTATCCACCCTGAAATACGTTGGACGACTTATGGGTGCACGTTATGCCCATTGACAAAGTTTTGGAAATTTTTCACTAGAGGTTATCCAATCAATATTGCCAGTCTGCTTTTACATATTTTGTTGCATTTATTTCTATGGGTTCGCTTATTCAAATCCTCTCAACATCATGACCGTATTGTAGTGTGGATAGTGCGCAAGTTTTTGTTATTAGGTATTAGTCTGAAACTTGTTCATTTCTACCTAGTTTTGACAGAGCCGACTCAGAAAAATTTTGATGCTTCTACATTGCAATTTTCAAGATAATCAAGAATTGATTCCCATACTTGGTCTATGTTTTCAGAAGAGAAACAATTAATCCTGATTCACTGCTTTCGAGGGAAAATTACTCCCCATAATTAACTTAATTTTTCTAATTATGTCTATCTTGATCAAATAAAGGTGAATGAGCTTTTCTTATCTTACCCTTGATCCTTTAAGTCAGTATTCAATGATATAAATCAATTCTCAACCAAATAAATTCATTGAACAATTGTGCACAAAATGATTATGTATATATTTGAATAGCTAAACCATTTGAAACACGACTTTTGTTGATCATATTGGCTGGAGAAAGTGGGATTTACTTCTCATTGATCAAAATATTAGACTATTGAATGAATCAAGGGTAATATATAAAGTAAACTCGAACACCTTTTCTAAATCAACTAGGTAAAAGTGAACAAGACAATGTCTGACGATTATGAAATGAAAATTCTCTTAACTTACCTCCATTTGTTTCAAGAGAGGCTGGGTGGACATGATATGACAGCTTAGCCAAGTACAACCTAGGTGGCCCTAACAAGGTAGCCCATAGGCTGCCACAACTAAACTACACGTGAGCCCAACCCAAAAACGCGAGAATTTTGTTCCGTGTGAACTACCTCCAAAAACCTAGGTTGCACACCATATCTAACCATGTTGTCCGTAGCTGAAGACGAGCTACTATACTCGAAACACTGAAATGTAAGAAAACGCCATGGTAAAAAAGAATAAAAATAAAAATAAACTTTGTGTTTTACGATGTTATAATTATTTATTTTTACTTTTCTGATCAAGCTCATTTAAAATCTATATGTAACACTTTTCAGAATCATAATTTAAACTTTAGTCCAATAAACTAAACAAATTGAAAGATTTGGCTGTTGTCACTTCCAGGTATCTAGTAACATTCTCAGGTCATATAGTTTGTACCGAATTGTCTCATCATATCTGCTGTATCAAGGGTCACAATCATCAGACAAACTCAAACACGCTTGAAAAATCATTATGCCAATTTTCAAGCAAGCAATTATACACGTACGATATTTTTGCATGGAAAGGGCACAATTTTATACCCTGATAATCTACAACAACCTAAAATGATATACTAACCTAAACAGGAATGGTATCCAACCATGGTGTATTAACTCAATGGTAAAAACCGCTATTGAGCACCCTGACCTGAAACGAAATGACAAAACACAATAATATTATATTGAATAATTACGCATGGTCTTTGATAATATCCTCTGTTCGAAGCAATTTTAGGTCATTGTGAAGGCATTTTAACTTAAAAATTACACTTGTTAAAATTTCATGAAACGTTTCGACATATAAAGAAACTTGACCTTGAAACTATTTGGAGTCATTTTCCTTTTTTATTAAATGTATAAAAGTAGTTTGATAATGGGGCAAGCTCGGGCAGGCGTTAGTTCCGATTCCATAGAATTCCGCCTTTTTTCACTCATATACCTTATTTTGATTCCTAGTTCAGAGCCAAGCTTTTCCTCAAAGTCCCGTATCTCAACACAAATTTGCTATGGATTTTTGCTTTGATTCTTACATGTAACTTAGATATTTTCTTTCTTATGGCAAATAGGGAGGATGAGGGCATTTTTTAAAATGTATCTTAAATTTTAGAGAATTTCAAAAAGTCGACTTACCGGTTGCTATAAACGAAACAAATTGACTGAGCGACTAGTCACTAGTTAGGAGTGAATTTCACTTACTATCACTGATTAAAATCTATTGTCTTGATTACTAT
>NW_008710038.1:0-1294 GCF_000327385.1 Lottia gigantea | reverse complement strand
TCAAATATCTGCCATAGAACAGAAAATGATTTTTTACATTTTAATGCATATTGGCCATAGAGGCAAATATGGCCTATAGACAACTTTTTCAAATACAAACTTTTGGCTCAAGTTTTGATCTATTCCTACTAATTAGACCCAAGGACTTAAAAAAACACAAGAAAATATATCAAAATCTGTAAGTTTTCAAACTAGCTATATGCAGTCTGCATATTGGTGCACAAGAAGTGCTCAAAGACAAATAAATTTTGTGCTTGAAAACTTACAAAGCTACAATGCTGAAATTTTGCACCAATATTAACATGGACTCTCTGGACATGTCAGAAAAAACAGAACTCAAATATCTGCCATAGAACAGAAAATAATTTTTTACATTTTTAATGCATATTAGCCATAGAGGCAAATATGGCCTATAGACAACTTTTTCAAATACAAACTTTTGGCTCAAGTTTTGATCTTTTCCTACTAATTAGACTTCAAAAAACACAAAAAATCAAATCAAAATCTGTAAGTTTTCAAACTAGCTATATGCAATCTGCATATTGGTGCACAAGAAGTGCTCAAAGACAAATAAATTTTGTGCTTCTCTAGCTCTCCCCCAATGTGCATAAAAGTGAATTCTGAGCACTTTTTTTGCGGAAAGTGCCAAAAATACAGTGCTTCCAAAGTAAGGCAGATATTGAATCTCGGTTTGTGGCATTGCAAAGCTAAGATTTCAAGCTAGTTGCTGTGTAAATTTCATCATCCTATCTCAAGTGGTTTGGCCGTGGTGAAGTTGCAAAGTTTGGATTTTCAAAAAAAGCCAAAATTGGCAAATTTCAACAGGCAGCTACTTATGGTACCAAAATCCATTTTTGGGTCGAATTTTTTTGATCTCGGAAATCGATGTAACCCGGTTTTTTGGACTCAGTGCTTCTCTAGCTTTCCCCCAATGTGCATAAAAGTGAATTCTGAGCACTTTTTTTGCGGAATTTTGTGAAGCATCAAAATTTGGATTTTGAAAAAAGGCAAAATTGGTCAATTTCAACAGGTGGGTCCAAAATCGAATTTTTTGGGTCTTGGAAATCAATGTAACCTGGTTTTTTGGACTCGTTGCTTCCCTAGGAGTCCCCCAATGCCCATAAAACTTGATTCTGAGAACTTTTTTATTTTGCGCAAAAGTGCCAAAAAAGCCTGATTTTCATGAGCAAAACGGAATCACCCAGAAATTTCTTGGTAGAGCAACTATGGAATCGCAAAGCCAACATTTGAAAATATTTTGGGTCAAAATTTCAGCATCCTACCTCAAATGGTT
>NW_008710037.1:0-1969 GCF_000327385.1 Lottia gigantea | reverse complement strand
CTATAGTAGTAAAATGATGAAAGGAAATGATATTTACATAGAAAAAATACCTATAGTAGTAAAATGATGTATAAAAAATACGTATTGTAGTAAAATGATGTATAAAAAATACCTATAGTAGTGAAATGATGTATAAAAAATACCTATAGCAGTAAAATGATGTATAAAAAATACCTATAGTAGTAAAATGATGTATAAAAAATACCTATAGTAGTAAAATGATGTATAAAAAATACCTATAGTAGTAAAATGATGTATAAAAAATACGTATTGTAGTAAAATGATGTATAAAAAATACCTATAGTAGTGAAATGATGTATAAAAAATACCTATAGCAGTAAAATGATGTATAAAAAATACCTATAGTAGTAAAATGATGTATAAAAAATACCTATAGTAGTAAAATGACGTATAAAAAATACCTATAGTAGTAAAATGATGTATAAAAAATACCTATAGCAGTAAAATGATGTATAAAAAATACCTATAGTAGTAAAATGATGTATAAAAAATACCTATAGTAGTAAAATGATGTATAAAAAATACCTATAGTAGTAAAATGATGTATAAAAAATACCTATAGTAATGAAATGATGTATAAAAAATACCTATAGCAGTAAAATAATGTATAAAAAATACCTATAGTAGTAAAATGATGTATAAAAAATACCTATAGTAGTAAAATGATGTATAAAAAATACCTATAGCAGTAAAATGATGTATAAAAAATACCTATAGTAATGAAATGATGTATAAAAAATACCTATAGTAGTGAAATGATGTATAAAAAATACCTATAGTAGTAAAATGATGTATAAAAAATACCTATAGCAGTAAAATGATGTATAAAAAATACCTATAGTAGTAAAATGATGTATAAAAAATACCTATAGTAGTAAAATGATGTATAAAAAATACCTATAGTAGTAAAATGATGTATAAAAAATACCTATAGTAATGAAATGATGTATAAAAAATACCTATAGCAGTAAAATAATGTATAAAAAATACCTATAGTAGTAAAATGATGTATAAAAAATACCTATAGTAGTAAAATGATGTATAAAAAATACCTATAGTAGTGAAATGATGTATAAAAAATACCTATAGTAATGAAATAATGTATAAAAAAATACCTATAGTAGTAAAATGATGTATAAAAAATACCTATAGTAGTAAAATGATGAAGAAAAAATACCTATTGTAGTGAAATGATGAAGAAAAAATACCTATAGTAGTGAAATGATGAAAGGAAATGATATTTACATAGAAAAAATACCTATAGTAGTAAAATGATGTATAAAAAATACCTATAGTAGTAAAATGATGAAGAAAAAATACCTATAGTGGTAAAATGATGAAGAAAAAATACCTATAGTAATGAAATGATGTATAAAAAATACCTATAGCAGTAAAATAATGTATAAAAAATACCTATAGTAGTGAAATGATGAAGAAAAAATACCTATAGTAATGAAATGATGTATAAAAAATACCTATAGCAGTAAAATAATGTATAAAAAATACCTATAGTAGTAAAATGATGTATAAAAAATACCTATAGTAGTAAAATGATGTATAAAAAATACCTATAGTAGTGAAATGATGAAAGGAAATGATATTTACATAGAAAAAATACCTATAGTGGTAAAATGATGTATAAAAAATACCTACAGCAGTAAAATGATGAAGAAAAAATACCTATAGCAGTAAAATGATGTATAAAAAAATACCTATAGTAGTAAAATGATGTATAAAAAATACCTATGGTGGTAAAATGATGAAGAAAAATACCTATAGTGGTAAAATGATGTATAAAAAATACCTATAGTAGTAAAATGATGTATAAAAAATACCTATAGTAGTAAAATGATGAAGAAAAAATACCTATAGTAGTAAAATGATGTATAAAAAATACCTATAGTAGTAAAATGATGTATAAAAAATACCTATAGTAGTAAAATGATGT
>NW_008710036.1:8418-9199 GCF_000327385.1 Lottia gigantea | reverse complement strand
CTACCTACCTACCTACCTACCTACCTACCTACCTACCTACCTACCTACCTACCTACCTACCTACCTACTTACCTACCTACCTACCTACCTACCTACCTACCTACCTACCTTCCTTCCTACCTACCTACCTACCTTCTTACCATTTATTTCGAAAAGTCTTCTTCTCATGGTAACACTTTGTTTGTTGTTTTTAGATTTTGAAGAATGAGTGCATAAGGATTAACAGCAGTTGTATCTCGCTATTAACCCCTATGGACCCAATCTTCCAAAATTCCTCCTAATCTTCTTCTGTCAAAGTGGTCTTGTTGAAGTAGCTGAAAAATTCAAGTGTTGTTCTTGCATCCAAAAAAGTACAAAGTGGATTAAAAAAAAGTGGATCTATTTCACTTTTTTAAACCCACCTTGTTCTTCCCCAAATGCTTGAAAACTTCCTACTTTCCTACCTACCTACCTTCCTTCCTTCCTTCCTTCCTTCCTACCTACCTACCTTCTTACCATTTATTTCGAAAAGTCTTCTTCTCATGGTAACACTTTGTTTGTTGTTTTTAGATTTTGAAGAATGAGTGCATAAGGATTAATAGCAGTTGTATCTCGCTATTAACCCCTACGGACCCAATCTTCCAAAATCCTTCCTAATCTTCTTCTGTAAAAGTGGTCTTGTTGATGTAGCTGAAAAAGTCAAGTGTTGTTCTTGCATCCAAAAAAGTACAAAGTGGATTGAAAAAAAGTGGATCTATTTCACTTTTTTCAACCGCACCTTGTTCTTCCCCGAAATGCTTGA
>NW_008710036.1:0-1194 GCF_000327385.1 Lottia gigantea | reverse complement strand
TGAGGTATTTTTGAAAGAATTGTGCGATATTCGTACATTTCTGGTACTTCTGAAAACTGAAATGGCGGATTTATCACTTTTAAACAATTTTCTTGTTGAACTTACTACAATCGTCACCGAACGTTCCTGCTACACAATCACAAATAAATTCACCATTAACCTCCTTCTGCTCAGCACCATTTTTACAATCCTTGATGGTATCTACAATTATACAAACGGCAATATTTATTCCCAAGCCTATAATGGTTGTAGGTTGGGGGAGCGTGGAGAGGTTTTGAACGCGTCATTCACAACACATAGATAAAATATATACTGTTCTATATTCTCAGATTAATGGTACATAATAGAGAGTTCACAAATTCACAAAGTTCACAAAATATACATTCATATCTATCACAATTTAAGACCACGACGTATGAACGACGGTGAAAAATTATTTCCAGTCCACACCTTGCAACCATGCGTTCACTAATAATGTACCCCGTGCGCTTGTCCATTTCCGGTAGACTCTATTAATAAGACACTAAGAGAACACGGCTAGATTATCAAGACACTCAAAGAGCACAGCCTAAATAATTCGTCTGCTTAGTTGCATTTTGAACTCTACATTCCGGCCCCTATCTTAGTATTACAATAATAATATACAAAATTATCAACATCATATTCAAAATATTAACTAAAAGATTATACTCCTAACTGAGAAGCAACATTGACAACTAATAATAATAATACTATGCACATCATAGCTCTTGAAACAATACACAATCTAATTCAAAGAAAACTAAAGTACATGTAATGATAACATACATTATGTTAAGTAACAAATAATTCTTAAACTTAAAACAAATATTTCACGTTTCACGTTTTCACAAGTTAAGGTTCTTAAAAGAAATTCAAACAATAGTTCACAAAATCATCGAAGGGGTAATATATGACGGATCACATAAAGATTTTCAAAAAATTCACAAAGTTTAGTCACACACTGTTCTAAAGAGATTCGGAAATCAAAAATTTGAATTAAAATTCAAATGTTCACATTACATCATGTATTTACTCTTCAAGTTCAAGTATCAGGCATAGTTTGCTTATGGGTCTGACTAAAGACACAGTTTGTGTGCGCAATTTGACACTTCGCACAAGTCCATTTCTATTGGGGTAAACTTCTACTACACGACCCATAGGCCATGAACAGCG
>NW_008710035.1:38513-43170 GCF_000327385.1 Lottia gigantea | reverse complement strand
AAATAAGTGATAATTGACGTTTAAGAGCATTTTAGGTTCATAGCCATGAATAAAAATCTAACGCAAACAAATACGCAAGGCTTACTTACCTGATTATAATAATTAAAAAGCTTCTTGGAAGATTTCTGCTTACATGCAAACTTTTTTTCGAGATAATATACCATAACATAGTGAAATCATTCTGTTTGTCTGTGGAAGGTATATAGAACTATATTTCAATATTTCTAGAGAAAGATAATATACCATAACATAGTGAAAACATTCTGTTTGTCTGTGGAAGGTATATAGAACTATATTTCACTATTTCTAGTGAAGATAATATACCATAACATAGTGAAAATATTCTGTTTGTCTGTGGAAGGTATATAGAACTATATTTCAATATTTCTAGAGAAAGATAATATACCATAACATAGTGAAAATATTCTGTTTGTCTGTGGAAGGTATATAGAACTATATTTCAATATTTCTAGAGAAAGATAATATACCATAACATAGTGAAAACATTCTGTTTGTCTGTGGAAGGTATATAGAACTATATTTCAATATTTCTAGAGAAAGATAATATACCATAACATAGTGAAAACATTCTGTTTGTCTGTGGAAGGTATATAGAACTATATTTCAATATTTCTAGAGAAAGATAATATACCATAACATAGTGAAAACATTCTGTTTGTCTGTGGAAGGTATATAGAACTATATTTCAATATTTCTAGTGAAGATAATATACCATAACATAGTGAAATCATTCTGTTTGTCTGTGGAAGGTATATAGAACTATATTTCAATATATATAAGACAAATTTTGAAGAATTTAGCATGGCGGCTGCTTTACCAAATAATCCCGACCTAGAATGTTCCATTTGTTTCGAAAGTTTTAAAACCCCCAAAATTTTATCCTGTGGACATTCGTTTTGTCTCGAGTGTTTGGTGAGATATATTGATGGCAGAAAGAGGATATTTCCATGTCCACTCTGTAAACAGGATGTTAAAATTCCACAAGGTGGTGTCCTCAAGTTTATTACAAATTTCTCTTTACAAACCTCAACGAAAACTCCAAAAACAACCCAACCATCAAAAAAACATAATTGTCCAAATCACAGTAAGAAGGAGGTAGAATATTATTGTCAAACTTGTAATTTAGGATTGTGTTCTAAATGTATCTTTAAAGATCATAACGACCATGAAACAATAGATTTAGAATGTGATACTACAAGAGAAATGGTAGTCGAAGAACTTTCAATTTCTGAGCAAATCATTAAAAACAAAATTATAGATTTGGAAACAACCCATACATTTTTGTTAGAAACATCAGAAAAACTAAAATCTTTTTGTGATGTAACATGTACCAAAATCAACCAAAAAACTATGAAAATTATTGGTGAATTGAAAGAAAATTGTGAGAAAAGACGAAAAGAAGTTCAAAATCATTTTAACAAGAATGAATTACATCTGACAGAAGCCAGACAGAAAGTTATGAACCAGATAATAAATATCAAGTCTGATTTAGATATATCCTGTCCTACAACAGAGGAACCATCTTTAACTCTAATATATTCACTGACTAAACTCCAAGATTTACAGAAACTCTGTGAAAACATGAAGACTGATATACCTCCAGTAACGTATTTAGAATGGAGAGAGGAGAGTGTAAAAGTTTGTGATATTTTGGGATCATCCGTAACTAAATCACTATGTCAATCCAGACAGGATAGTGGACCTATATCAACTAACATTAAATCACAATATCAATCTAGAGAGGATAGTGGTCCTATACCAACTGTAACTAAACCACTATATCAATCTACAGAGGGTAGTGTATTCCAATTTAACTATAAAAATATTGCGAGATTTGCTAGGTGTTACAGTGAAGATATAGGTAACAATGGTGGTTTGATATGGAGCTGTATGGTATACAGGAGTTTAAATAATACGATGTGTTTTAATATTGACGTTCTGTCACAAGTTGATTATTGTAAAATAGAATATACATTAACTATTCTCAATAAAGATAAAGATAAGAATGTGACCAGTGGAACAAAGATTGCGATATTTACACCACGCGTCTTAGATAAATCTGATTTGACAATACCGTTGCGTATATTAACTGGTCCATCTACCGGATTTGTTGATTTTGCGGGAGAGTTCCAAGTAAGATTAGATATACTACAAGTCCTTGATATTAAATATAAATAATGGTTAAACATGAACAATCACCACCAGTACTAGTTATCTCGTACTCTGGTACTACAGTGATTTCGTGATTTACATTTTGCATTGTTAAATTTTATAAGCAATTAGTGACAAGGATGACCGAGCTATTAGATTTCGGGGAAGGGAGGGTTTGATTCTCCCAAATGTACAGGCCTAAGGGTGGAGCAGACACTATCATTTTCTGCTTATAGACATGGGGGAATTTCTCTTGAAGGCTCTTACTATTTGAAGTCAAGTCAATCGTGAACACAATTATAAAACAGGTCACATTTACTTGGCAAAGGACCAAGAGTCCAATATTTGGAGTCCATTATTAATGTCAATATTGGACTCATGGCCATTTGCCAGTCCCATGATGTTGCATAATGGTACACCGAGATCAAAGAGTGACGTCACATCTGTATTTTAAATTTAGTTATTAGTTGGTCATTATTAACTTCAAGGCAGGTGACTGAAGCATACATTTGGTTGAATAAGTGGAAGTTTGGAAATTCACTTGTGAAGATGTGTTGGTTTAATCTCAGTAGTTTTATAGGAAGTAATTGAGTTGTTTTTACTGATAATTCTGTAGGATTTAAGATAGAAGAATGGTGG
The DNA here is from genome assembly GCF_000327385.1 of Lottia gigantea. NCBI lineage: Eukaryota > Metazoa > Mollusca > Gastropoda > Lottiidae > Lottia > Lottia gigantea. The sequence continues at coordinate 40,359 of NW_008710035.1, read as the reverse complement.
ATTTTTGATATAGGATTTGTGACTCCAGCCAACTGCCTTTTGTAAGATATGTGTTATGGATGTGAATCATAGAATTGATTATTAATGAAAAGAACTGTCTGTATTACTTAATAGTTTCAAATTAATTAAAGTTGTATTGTTTAACTCATTTGTTATTTTCTATTACCTTGCATGTAAAAATAGATGTCATTTTTATATATGACAGTGTCTCAAAACGCCTCGTCTTTTTAAATTTCGGATAATTCTGGACACACATGGATTTGATTGCTCAAATTTCGATGGAGAGCTGTGTACACTATTACTGACTTAGAAATTGCCGTCTTTCAGACTAAGGTATGATAGGTGTCAAATAAAAGCCAGGTGTTTCCTTTGAGATCAGACTTCAAAATATAGACAAAAATCAAAGATAAACAGGGTTTCTAATTATACAGTTGAATAATGATGTAAAATAAATTAGTGGTCAGTGTCCATCACAGAGTTCCTTGGGGAGAAGTTATTGTGTATGATTTAATATTGCTGATAGGCTTCGCCCACAAATTGATGCACAGCCTTAAATCTCGATTTTTTGGTCTTTTCTGACCCAATTCCGACAATTCGTAGAGTTCGGGAATTATACACCCATTTTAAACTCATTTAGGCACACATTTTTAAAGCACGCACCTTATTTAGACACAGTACTTTAAGCACACTTCTTTAAGCCACACCACTGTCCAGCTCTAGATTATTTAGACCAAATCCAGGGTCTTCCTCATCCCAGCTCATTCATCTCGCCACTATCTAGCGAATACCACTGTCGAGCTCTAGAATATTTAGACCAGATTCAGGTTCATCCCCATCCCAGCTCATTCACCTCGCCACGGGAAGGACGTCGGCCAGGAATTATTGTGATCTACAAGCAGGATGATGGAACTTATGCTTCCTATTGCTGTTATCATACACGTGCCTACAAGTGATAGATGACATCAAATCACTACTTGATAATCTTCCTCTGGTTATCTTAAATAGGTAATCTCCCTTCTTAAGACACGTTTAATGATAATTAATCATCGTTCTATAGTATTTCACTGATCACATCTGATTGATGTAACCGGGTTAGCTCAGGGGGATAAACGATATCAAAACCCGAATTACTGATATTTCATCCTCACTTCTTGATTTAGCTATAGTAAATTGTCCAGATGTTGTGACATCTTCCAAAGTTCTTCCTTGTACAATTAGCGATCACTCGCCCATAACACTCTAAATAAACTTTCAAAATATTGATCACATTGATCTTTACGAGGTTTGAATAACGAAAGATTCATCTCGTCAAAGATATTTTTAAAAGACGTTCTGTTCATTATTGGATTGTTGTTTTCTCTGCAATGTTCAGTGTACAGATGATAAAGACTCATAAAGGTAGAGAATATAGGTTCAAGATACAGCTTACTTGATGTACTCCTGCAGTAATGTGATGGTAACTTTGGTAAACTATCAAGGAAGTTTGAAGATTTCTGATAAAGATCACTGTTCATATCTACTGACCCCTTCCTGGACCTTTTTGTACATGGCACTTTGGCAGTTTTAGTGGTTGTGTTAACCCAATTGTAAAGAGTTTTTTCACCGATATTAAGGGTTGTAAGAAACAAATTATTGCAGACATAAATTCGTGCCCCATCTTTTCTCAGGTAGTAATTATATGTGTAGTTTCTCCTTGATGAAGCTGGTGATATAGTGGTTCTGTCCTGAACATCTTGCCGTTCAACTAAGTTGCTAATCAGAACCTTCTTTTCGGACCAAGTCATATTCCAAAATGACAAAAACATTTGCTGTCGGTCATCCTCGCTTATATTATTACATTGTTTGC
>NW_008710035.1:15440-16362 GCF_000327385.1 Lottia gigantea | reverse complement strand
TTAAAGGTGCCTAAAACTGAATTTTTTTTATTGTATTTTTGAAATCCCAAGTGTATTCTGTCCTAGAAAAAGTGTCTGAAAACCCCTGAAAAAGCTTTTCTGGCGCCAAAAAAATAAAAGTCCAAAAAACCCTTCTCCAGCAATAAAATAAACAAGTCTACCTAAAGTCTGTCCCACGGTTAAATCTCCGTTAAAGTTCGATTTCGATTGTACATGCGGAAAGTCAATTCACTCCTCTATCCGATCAGTAAAGTTCCAAATCCCTAAAGTCACTCAAACTACCCGGTTGCCGCGCTTTTCTACTTGTTGCACACACTTAGTTACTAAAACAAGATGGCCGCCGATTGGTGACATATCGAAATTTGTAGAACTAAAGTGCCCATTGCCATTTCAAATATCCCATCCAAAGACTACTTTTTGCATTTTGAAAATGAAAAGGCCTAACCACTAAGCCCAAATTAATTTCCAAAAAACCTCATTTCAATCATGTTTCGCTACATGCCTGCCCTAGAGTTCAATTTAAATCCAATTTGAATCAAATTGCGCATGCGGATGGCCAATCGAGTCCTCTATCCGATCAGTAAAGTTCCAAATCCCTAAAGTCACCCAAACTACCCGGTTGCCGCGCTTTTCTACTTGTTGCACAGACTTAGTTACTAAAACAAGATGGCCGCCGATTGGTGGCATATCAAAATTTGAAGAACTAAAGTGCCCATTGCCATTTCAAATATCCCATTCAAAGTCTACTTTTTGCATTTTGAAAATGAAAAGGCCTAACCGCTAAGCCCAAATAAATGTCCAAAAAACCTCATTTCAGTCATGTTTCGCTACATGCCTGCCCTAGAGTTCAATTTAACTACAATTTGAATCAAATTGCGCATGCGGGTGGCCAATCGAGTCCTCTATCCGATCAGTAAAGTTC
>NW_008710035.1:7726-9391 GCF_000327385.1 Lottia gigantea | reverse complement strand
AAAAATGTCAATAATGAGTTATTTAACCCGGATGTGCCACGCCCACCTCAATGTTTTTGCATAGTGTAATTGATATTTAAAATGTAATGTCGTGTTCCAAATTTCAAGCTTCTACATCATACAGGTCAAAAGATATAGGTCAACAAAGGTCAAAATCGAAAAATGAAAATATCCAAATGTAAAAAACCCGTTCCTTTTTTGGAACTATAAAGCTGAAACAACTGAGCTGTTAACACAAACTGGCCAAAAGGATGAGGTAATTGTGTGCAAAGGCCCTTTTTGAACAAACGCACCCTATGCGAGTTATGCCCCTGCCTATAAATGTAAACATTTAGTACTTCAACCCGGATGTGCCACGCCCACATAAGTTTTTTTGTCATAGTTGAATTCATATTCAAAGTGTCTAGTTATATTCTAAATATCAAGGTTCTACATCAAATAGATCGTAAGATATACATACACCAAGCTCAAAAAGTCGCAAATATTGTAAAAAAACCTCAAATTTGAAAAAATCACGAATTTCAATTTTGCTTTAAAATAACGATTGTTATATATCTATGTAAAGTACACGAGAAGCACATTAGGAAACCGAAAAAATTTACTCTCTAGGTTAATTAGGTCACGTGCTAGAGCAGTCCAAATTTGCGAATTTGACTTTTTACGGAAAGCTCTAAAACCGGAAGTACATGTCGGAGGTCAAAGGTCAAAGTATCAAATGATAGCCAAGGTCAATGACCTTTGACCCTATGAAGGTCAAGGTCATCAAAGGTCAAGGTCACAAGAAATAAGCTTTCAAACTTTGAAAAAATTCAACCGGAAGTTGCGAAAATGCAAAAGCAAAATTCAAAAATCGGCTCGCAACGTTTTGTGAACATTAGACAGCAGATTACATCGACACCAAATTTATGCAAAATCAAGATGGCGGCCAAAGTATCACATCCGGTCTGGATTTTACATTCTTCGTTTTTTTGTATTAGCATTTACTTACGATCAGAATAAATTTCGTTGACCTATTTCAATTACACCGGAAGTTATTCGACCGGAAGTGGATTGTACTTTCAATTGATTCCCCGTTTAAAACCGAAAGTAAAGTTAAATATTTGACAACTACATATTATTTACTTTAGTGATGCCCCTTCGAATATTAAATTTCAGATCAATCGATACAAAAGCAAAAAAGTTGCAAAAAAAATGAAAAATTTGATCGAAAAAAGTGAGCGACGAATTTTCGAATTTCGTAATTTTTCAAGTGCTATCAGGTCAGAAATTACAGAAATTACAGGTAGATTGTAAAAATGAAAACCCGAAGAAAATCGATGCAAAAATACGCCTTCTAGAGCCGATTTTCGACTTTTTGCACATGTTGAACTGTGGCACTTCCGGTTTTGCAAAAATGTTCCAATATATATTTAAGGAACATGTTGCCACTACAGAAGGTCTAGAGAAGTTGAATGGTTACTGCAACTACTGCAGTCTAGGCTCCGGAAGGTGTGTAAATTTCGAAAAAAAAAAAGAATGGACATTTCGATAACAAACTGGGACTTTGCTAAAAAAAAGAATTGACATTTCGATAACAAACCGGGACTTATAAACAATACACAATAAACACTACAAAAGTATTACAGTATAAATCGAAATCCTAAAGGCTAAAACCAGTGAAAATAT
>NW_008710035.1:0-749 GCF_000327385.1 Lottia gigantea | reverse complement strand
TTCCGAAATAGACGCACAGATTCCATATTTCAAGTAAATGAAAAACTCAACTGCAACAGCAAAAATATTATTTATCTCATTTCTTGCACAAAATGTGACGAACAATACGTTGGGGAGACAAAAAAATTCGTTAAGGGTCCGTTTCAACCATCATAAGTCTGACATCAACTTAAACAAAATTCATAAAACCGTTTCAAAACACTTCAATCAACCCGATCACCAATTAACAGACCTGAAAATCATTCCCATTGAACAGATATACGAACAAACTGGCATTGATACAAAGAAAATTCGACTCATTCGCGAAAATTATTGGATAAACAAATTACAAACCATGCATCCTTTAGGAATGAACATCCAAGTTGATTCCAAATTATACCTTTTGTTATTCAATACAACAACACAGCTGGTCAAGTTCCCCTAATAATTATCCGTCTTTACAAAGAATTGCAGGAAAAATTTCCAACAGTCTTTACAAATGATTTAGTTATCGCCTATACCCGTAATAAAAATCTAAATGATATCTTAGTCCGTGGTAGATTACCCCCCATCCCCCTTCCATAGGTTTAGTACATTTCCTTTAATTAATAATTCTTATTTATGATAACTTGCAATTGAAGAGTTTCCTCGCAAAAATATCATACATGTATACTATTTTCACTTAATAAATTATATATATTTTTTATATGAAATACGCATTTTCCTTTTCATTTAATATAGGACAATTCCTCAGTTCACCAGAAAAATTT
>NW_008710034.1:0-1972 GCF_000327385.1 Lottia gigantea | reverse complement strand
CTCACATTTCCATTATTATTTTAACACGAACACAATTATATGAATAACAATTACTTTAATAAATAACTTGCGACGTTTCGACGATGATTCTTTCGTCTTTATCAAGCAATGATACAAAATAACAAGGCATTCAGGATATATTGGGCAACAATGACAAGGATTAAAACAATGGGAATACATTAATCAATTATGTAGGGGTAATCACAAGGGTGTGTGATTAGAGAAACCATTAAAGGGATGTAGTAAATTACTTCTTGATTATAATGGTGGGGTGGTGGTGATTATAATCGTACAATGTGATGATAAATAAAACATAAAAAACTTGACTAGTAAGATGCCGGTGACAATCTAAATACAAAATTTGGGGTGAGGTTATTTAATTAAAGGGTCATAGGCATGTGATAAATAAACACCTGTTGAGTTGCGGTTGGTATCTCCTTATGTGAATTGCTTCGGTCAATTGTCTCGTTTTCTTGTTGGTTTGGTGTTTAGTAAGGGCTTCAATATTGTGTCGTCGGTTGTTTTTGATGTGTTCAGAAACTGCGGATGTTTGGGTAGGTTCTGAGATTGAGAGGGCGTCTTGTTTCTCCAACATATTCTTCATTGCAGGAGCATGTGATTTTGTAGACACATCCTTTTGGTGCCAGAGGTATTGTGGGTGCCAGTTTTCCATTTGCATGAAGGATGTCCTTGATTGTTGGTCCAGGTGAAAAGGTTGTTTCTATTCCTACGGTGTGTTTGATCAGTCTTCTTATTTTTTTGCGGGAAAATCAGAAACATCAACCAAACAGGACAGTTGGTTTCGTATGATGTTGTGGACCTGTTCACAAACATCCCCAGAAATCATGCCATCACTATTCTTCGTGATCGAATTTTGAACCTAACAGACCCACTTGATACCAAACTCTCCATTGACAGCATAACCAATCTTCTTCTAAAATGCATCGAATCAACCTATTTCAGTTGGGGTGACAACCTGTATGAACAGGTGCATGGTCTACCTATGGGAAGCCCTCTCTCACCCCTCATCACTGAAGTCTATATGACTTACTTTGAAGAAGAAGCCCTCCACACCTCACCCATTAAACCGATTTGCTCGTTCAGAAAGGTAGATGACACGTTTGTCATTCTGAACAATTCCGACGATCCACAGCAACTACTTCATCACCTCAATAGCAAAGAGAATAGGATCAAATTTACAATTGAACTAGAATCCAACAACCAGCTACCATTTCTTGACATTCTAATGAAGAAAGATGGGAACTCATTACATACTAGCGTATATCGGAAACCAACACACACAGATCAGAACATCCACTTCAACTCTAACCATCCTAACCAAGTTAAGAAAGGCATAGTATCAACTCTCAACTTATTGACAGTGAACTCAACCACCTACAAAATGTCTTCACCAACCTCAATGGCTATCCCGAAATGTTTACTAAAACCATCATCAACAAAACCCGGCAGAACCATAATACTCCGAAAGTCACCAAACCCCCTTCACCAAAAACTCGTATCACCATCCCATTTCTTGGCAAAGTGTCCTAACAAATTTGAAGACTGATCAAACAAACCGTAGGAATAGAAACAACCTTTTCACCTGGACCAACAATCGAAGATATCCTTCATGCAAATGGAAAACTGGCACCCACAATACCTCTGGCACTAAAAGGTTGTGTCTACAAAATCACTTGCTCCTGCAATGAAGAATATGTTGGAGAAACAAGATGCCCTCTCAATCTCAGAACGCAAGATCACCTATCCCTAGCACCTACCCAAACATCCACACATCAAAAACAACCGACGACACAAAATTGGCAATATCGAAGCCCTTACTAAACACCAAACCAACAAGAAAACAAGACAATTGACCGAAGCCATTCACATAAGGAGATACCAACCGCAACTCAACAGAGATACAGGTGTTTATTTATCACATGCCTATGACCCTTTAATTAAATAACCTCAC
>NW_008710033.1:0-1974 GCF_000327385.1 Lottia gigantea | reverse complement strand
GCTCTTCTATATTATATAAAATATACATTGATAGCTACTCTTCTATATTATATAAAATATACATTGATAGTAACCATTCTATATTATACAAAATATACACTGATAGCTACTCTTCTATATGATATAAAATATACACTGATAGTAACCATTCTATATTATATACAATATACACTGATAGCTACTCTTCTATATTATATAAAATATACACTGATAGCTACTCTTCTATATTATATAAAATATACATTGATAGTAACCATTCTATATTATACAAAATATACACTGATAGCTACTCTTCTATATTATATAAAATATACATTGATAGTAACCATTCTATATTATATAAAATATACACTGATAGCTACTCTTCTATATTATATAAAATATACATTGATAGTAACCATTCTATATTATATACAATATACACTGATAGCTAATCTTCTCTTCTATATTACATAAAATATACATTGATAGTAACCATTCTATATTATATAAAATATACACTGATAGCTACTCTTCTATATTATATAAAATATACATTGATAGTAACCATTCTATATTATATACAATATACACTGATAGCTAATCTTCTCTTCTATATTATATAAAATATACACTACTGATAGCTACTCTTCTATATTATATAAAATATACATTGATAGTAACCATTCTATATTATACAAAATATACACTGATAGCTACTCTTCTATATAATATAAAATATACATTGATAGTAACCATTCTATATTATATAAAATATACACTGATAGCTACTCTTCTATATTATATAAAATATACACTGATAGCTACTCTTCTATATAATATAAAATATACACTGATAGCTACTCTTCTATATTATATAAAATATACACTGATAGCTACTCTTCTATATTATATAAAATATACACTGATAGATACTCTTCTATATTATATAAAGTATACATTGATAGCTACTCTTCTATATTATATAAAATATACACTGATAGCTACTCTTCTATATTATATAAAATATACACTGATAGCTACTCTTCTATATTATATAAAATATACAATGATAGCTACTCTTCTATATTATATAAAATATACACTGATAGTGACCATTCTATTTTATGTACATTATACATTGATAGCTACTCTTCTATATTATATAAAATATACACTGATAGATACTCTTCTATATTATATAAAATATACACTGATAGATACTCTTCTATATTATATAAAATATACATTGATAGTAACCATTCTATATTATATACAATATACACTGATAGCTACTATTCTATATTATATAAAATATACATTGATAGTAACCATTCTATATTATATAAAATATACATTGATAGCTACTCTTCTATATTATATAAAATATACATTGATAGTAACCATTCTATATTATACAAAATATACACTGATAGTGACCATTCTATTTTATGTACATTATACATTGATAGCTACTCTTCTATATTATATAAAATATACACTGATAACTACTCTTCTATATTATATAAAATATACATTGATAGTAACCATTCTATATTATATACAATATACACTAATAGCTACTATTCTATATTATATAAAATATACACTGATAGCTACTCTTCTATATTATATAAAATATACATTGATAGTAACCATTCTATATTATATACAATATACACTGATAGCTGCTCTTCTATATTATATAAAATATACATTGATAGTAACCATTCTATATTATATACAATATACACTGATAGTGACCTTTCTATTTTATGTACATTATACATTGATATAAAATATACAAAATATAAAGTCACATTAGAGTAACTCTTCTAAAATTGTGTCTTAATGAAAGAATAGTAATAATAAATAATAACATAAATCCATATTTACCTTTTAATGAAGTTGATCCTACCATGATCATAATATTTAATAAATCTGGAGTTGCTACAACTAATACAGACATTCCTATCGAATCCATTACTACTGTGA
>NW_008710032.1:19730-21146 GCF_000327385.1 Lottia gigantea | reverse complement strand
AAATTGGCTTGATCAGCTCCGTGGTCATTGGTTAAATCAAATCCAAAGAGTGTGTAGTCTTTAATATAGTCGTTGTAAGACAAATGCAAATCTTCCTTAGTATTTAATATTCCCAATCTTTTCAAATCAAATCTAAATAGGGAGTCGTGGCTTGTTGATGTGTAAAATGGGTGAAATATTCACCCACCACATCACCATTTTGGTTGCTGTCTTTCCAATTGGATGCGAACTAAAAAACGATCTTGTAAACACAAATTCATGTGCAGCCGGCATTGAATTTCAAACACTGAACTTTCACCCATTCTTTTTCTTCTGGCTCCCAACGCTTGGTTTACGACGGGTACGACAGCATCATCGGCACCGGTTTCAACGGCTTGTTGGTCGGTCGTGTCTTTCTCCCACATCACTTGCTGATTTATGGAGTGCTGGAAACAAGCTGTAAAAGATAACCTCCCCCAAGTTGAAAAGGAAGTGCTGAATGTCTACCGTGGCAAAGAAACCGTCAAGGGTGGACTAAAAAAACATTCTACAAAAGGCCGTCAAACCTGCAATGTTGCAAATGACTGGCTAAAGACAAGTGACTGCGTTGAGCTTTTTATAGGCGCACACAAAAAATGTTTTCCAGGCTGGCCTGCGTCCTCGGTATTCACAACGTACGCTGAGGGATAGCGTGTTAACTGTAAGGTTTGTAGTTGATTTCTGGCTAACACGCCTGCAAATTGTTCAGGGATGTGGCAGGCCAATCCTTCCTCCAACTGTGAAGTATACAGAGGTTTACCAATCCACCAGAACTTGGCGGTTGACGTCGATTTCCAAGACATTATCGTATTCGGCAAACAATAGCAAATCGAGTGGATTTTATGGAGGATTTTCGAATCTCAATTCCAAAGACAAACTTCCTGACGAATTGGGATGAAAATTGGCTAGATCAGCTCCGTGGTCAATAGTCAAATCAAATCCAAAGAGTGTGTAGCCTTTAATATAGTCGTTGTAAGACAAATGCAAATCTTCCTTAGTATTTAATATTCATAATCTTTTCAAATCAAATCTAAATAGGGAGTCGTGGCTTGTTGATGTGTAAAATGGGTGAAATATTCACCCACCACATCACCATTTTGGTTGCTGTCTTTCCAATTGGATGCGAACGTCGACCCCGTTCACTAAAAAACGATCTTGTAAACACAAATTCATGTGCAGCCGGGGTTGAATTTCAAACACTGAACTTTCACCCATTCTTTTTCTTCTGGCTCCCAACGCTTCGTTTACGACGGGTACGACAGCATCATCGGCACCGGTTTCAACGGCTTGTTGGTCGGTCGTGTCTTTCTCCCACATCACTTGCTGATTTATGGAGTGCTGGAAACAAGCTGTAAAAGATAACCTCCCCAAGTTGGAAAGGAAGTGCTGAAAGTCGAC
>NW_008710032.1:14000-15124 GCF_000327385.1 Lottia gigantea | reverse complement strand
TCAGTCCGCTATCTAACTCCTTTAGGAAAATTACTGTTCTGAAGTCTTTGATTATTCCAAAATTAACTCATCTATTTATTTCGCTTCCAGATGTAGACACNATCCTTTATAAAATCACTTAATACAAAATTTTTCAAATTCATCTGGAATGACAAACCCGATAAAATTAGTAGAAAATCTATTAAACAATCTTATGAAGAAGGTGGTTTGAACATGGTAGATTTAGGTAAATTTGTAATTTGGTTAAAATCAACTTGGATAAAACGACTTGTTACGTCAGAGAGTAAGTGGGTATTATTTGAATGTAGTACTGGTCTTAAACGTGATCTCATAACAGTACTTGGCAATTCGTATATAGAACCGAACGTGGAAGATATTAAAAATCATTTCTGGAAAGATGTCTTAAAATGTTGGATTCAAATTAACGAAAAAAATAAGCCGAAAGACAAAGCAAATTTTGGTAAAACAGTAATTTGGCGAAATCATTCTATAAAACTTGATAACAAATCTATGTTTTACTCCAGATATTTTAACCATAATATTATTTTTATCTCCGTTCTCTGGAATGAAGATGGAGATTTTGTAAATTTTAATGAGTTCCAACATAAATATCCTAGTTTACAAACAAATTTTTTAGAATACATCTCTTTAATAAAAGCAATGAAATCATATATGAATACGATTAATATAGAAGGTCCTACTACAACTATATGTCGCCCTTTTGTCCCGTTTCATTTAGAACTACTGTTTGAGAAAAATAAAGGCAGTAGCCATATTTATGATATATTAAGAGAAAATATTTCTATAAAATCACAAATTAAATATCATACGTTAGGCTATAGAGTGTGTGATTGGAGTAAAAACTATATGCTTCATTTTAATATTTCAAAGAATTCCAAGATAAACTGGTTTCAATATCGTATTTTACACCGTATACTACCCGTAAATTATTTTCTTCATAAAATAAAGAGTCTTGTACCTTTTGCCACCAACAACCTGAAACTTTAGAACATCTCTTCTTTGATTGTTCATATATTAAAATACTCTGGGATAAACTTATGAATATTATCAATGAAACTACTATTCTCCATATGGATGTATTAACTTTACAAATTATTATGTTT
>NW_008710032.1:11537-13363 GCF_000327385.1 Lottia gigantea | reverse complement strand
ATCTAAAACAATCTAGACCCCTTTAAAGGCTACACACTCTTTGGATTTGATTTGACCAATGACCACGGAGCTGATCAAGTCAATTTTCATCCCAAGTCGTCAGGAAGTTTGTCTTTGGAATTGAGATTCGAAAAACCTCGTTTGGATGTTCCCTAGAAGTGTATGGCCAAGATTTTGCCGACTTTGCGCGGCGTCAAGGACCCTTACGTCACAATACCCGGAGGATTCAAGGAAATCAAAGTGCTGTCTGCGGGAATTATTCCACGTACCGTCATCCCATGCTTTATCGGTGTTCCAATCTAATCTGACCGAAAACGATCGTTTAGTCCATGCTTGGGCCCATCACCATTTTCCTTGTTTGTCTTTTGAAGATGGCGAAACATTTTTATGAATGACAATATATTAGAGTTAATGGATTTAAGTTGAATTAAAAAAGTTTAAAAAATAAATACCACGTGATCTTTTTTATCCAATCCAAAGCCCTTTTTTCAATTTCCCGCCTCTAAAAAGCGCAGTCACTTGTCTTTGGCCAGTCATTTGCAACATGGCAACCGAACCTATCATTGTTGTCCAAATCTTGGAAGTGGATGACAGGCCTATTAAAGTATTTACCCGTAATCAGCGTCTGGACCCCGTTTCTCAAAAATTCGTACGACTAATCTTGCACGTTAAATAAAGAAAAACGTTATTTAACGTAAAAATGTATTTCTAGAAAATTCTTTCGTTAAATAACGTTTTGTGAAATACGTAAAATAACGTTAGACGTTAAAAAAATCGTAACGTTATTTACCGTCTAAAACGTGTTTCTAAAAAATTCGTAACGTTAAATTACGATTAAAGTTATGCGTTAAATAACGTGCACAGTATGGTACTCGTTAGAAGTCGTCTGCGAACTTTTAATTCCAAAATGGATGCATTGATTTTATTGCAAAATGCATACCGCCGTAATTTACAACGAGAGAGAGTTTTTCGCGACAGGTCGAACGATCTTGAAACTCTCGATGACAACCAACTCATTTCGAGGTACCGGTTTCCACGAGCAGTTATCTTGGAAATAATTGGGATGGTATAAGTTCTATAAATTAGCACGCGCATATCGAGTCACGTAGGCCTACTTACCAAAATACAGCATTTGATGCATGTGCAATGATTATTACATAATATACAAACACCTATCGGTCAATCATTTTATAAATTTATAGTAAAATATTCATTACCCGATTTCATCTCATGTAGATTAAAGATGAGTTTCCTTATTTACCGATCAAGAATGTTCAAAAAGTTTGTATATTCAGACTGTAGGCCTTCACACATGAATATTTATGACTAGATATAACTCCAAAATATATAAATTTTCCTTAATGTCTTTTGATTGCTCGTAGTCTGTATCTGCGCACATCTTTTTCAGGTTTTGGTGACTTTGCGTTTCCTCGCAAAAGGAGATTTCCAGTCCGAAACTGAAGATATCCATGGAGTCACCAAACCTTCAGTTTCACGATCAATATCAGCCGTTTGTAATTCCATCTGTAACAATATGGACAATATTTTATTTCCAAATGATACAGAAGAATTGAGAAGGATCAAGGAGGAATTTTATGACATGGCACAGGTACCAAATGTTGTAGGCGCCATTGATGGTACTCTAATTCCTATCCAAGGAATGTCATCTGATGATGAACACGTTTACGTGTGCAAGAAGGGATTCCATTCCTTGAACATCCAAGCTGTAGTAGATGCTAAAATGAGGCAATGATAAGAGAATTATTGTATATTTACAGAATACAATCGTTATAATTTTTGTTCAAATTCAGTTGCTATGGCTAATC
>NW_008710032.1:9948-11487 GCF_000327385.1 Lottia gigantea | reverse complement strand
GCCAATCAGCGTGTGGTACCTATAATCACTCGCTTACTATTACTACTTACAATGATGTAGAAAATGATATTCTGAAAAGAGAATAAAATACACTCATAACAATCTGAACTAAAGGTACGTTACTATGTTACTACAATTTTGATTTTTTAAGTTTTAGATTTACTACAGGTTTAAATAAATTATCAGCTATAAATTACGATTCAAATTTAGATTCTCTAAATTCACTTATAAATCAATGGTCAGTCCGCTATCTAACTCCTTTAGGAAAAATTACTGTTCTGAAGTCTTTGATTATTCCAAAATTAACTCATCTGTTTATTTCGCTTCCAGATGTAGACACATCCTTTATAAAATCACTCAATACAAAATTTTTCAAATTCATCTGGAATGACAAACCCGATAAAATTAGTAGAAAATCTATTAAACAATCTTATGAAGAAGGTGGTTTGAACATGGTAGATTTAGGTAAATTTGTAATTTGGTTAAAATCAACTTGGATAAAACGACTTGTTACGTCAGAGAGTAAGTGGGTATTATTGAATGTAGTACTGGTCTTAAACGTGATCTCATAACAGTACTTGGCAATTCGTATATAGAACCGAACGTGGAAGATATTAAAAATCATTTCTGGAAAGATGTCTTAAAATGTTGGATTCAAATTAACGAAAAAAATAAGCCGAAAGACAAAGCAAATTTTGGTAAAAGAGTAATTTGGCGAAATCATTCTATAAAACTTGATAATAAATCTATGTTTTACTCCAGATATTTTAACCATAATATTATTTTTATCTCCGTTCTCTGGAATGAAGATGGAGATTTTGTAAATTTTAATGAGTTCCAACATAAATATCCTAGTTTACAAACAAATTTTTTAGAATACATCTCTTTAATAAAAGCAATGAAATCATATATGAATACGATTAATATAGAAGGTCCTACTACAACTATATGTCGCCCTTTTGTCCCGTTTCATTTAGAACTACTGTTTGAGAAAAATAAAGGCAGTAGCCATATTTATGATATATTAAGAGAAAATATTTCTATAAAATCACAAATTAAATATCATACGTTAGGCTATAGAGTGTGTGATTGGAGTAAAAACTATATGCTTCATTTTAATATTTCAAAGAATTCCAAGATAAACTGGTTTCAATATCGTATTTTACACCGTATACTACCCGTAAATTATTTTCTTCATAAAATAAAGAGTCTTGTACCTTTTGCCACCAACAACCTGAAACTTTAGAACATCTCTTCTTTGATTGTTCATATATTAAAATACTCTGGGATAAACTTATGAATATTATCAATGAAACTACTATTCTCCATATGGATGTATTAACTTTAGAAATTATTATGTTTGGCTCAAATTCTTTAATTGTACCTCTAAATTGGCTTCTTCTGCATTCGAAATTTTTCATTTATAGGTCAAGATTTTTAAAAATAATACCAACTTTCCCAGCTCTATAATTAACTATCTCATCGATAATATTGTAGTTGAAAGATATCTCCAAATGAAAATAAATAACGAAACTTAAA
>NW_008710032.1:7819-9115 GCF_000327385.1 Lottia gigantea | reverse complement strand
TTCGTACGACTATCTTTGCACGTTAAATAAAGAAAAACGTTATTTAACGTAAAAATGTATTTCTAGAAAATTCTTTCGTTAAATAACGTTTTGTGAAATACGTAAAATAACGTTAGACGTTAAAAAAATCGTAACGTTATTTACCGTCTAAAACGTGTTTCTAAAAAATTCGTAACGTTAAATTACGATTAAAGTTATGCGTTAAATAACGTGCACAGTATGGTACTCGTTAGAAGTCGTCTGCGAACTTTTAATTCCAAAATGGATGCATTGATTTTATTGCAAAATGCATACCGCCGTAATTTACAACGAGAGAGAGTTTTTCGCGACAGGTCGAACGATCTTGAAACTCTCGATGACAACCAACTCATTTCGAGGTACCGGTTTCCACGAGCAGTTATCTTGGAAATAATTGGGATGGTATAAGTTCTATAAATTAGCACGCGCATATCGAGTCACGTAGGCCTACTTACCAAAATACAGCATTTGATGCATGTGCAATGATTATTACATAATATACAAACACCTATCGGTCAATCATTTTATAAATTTATAGTAAAATATTCATTACCCGATTTCATCTCATGTAGATTAAAGATGAGTTTCCTTATTTACCGATCAAGAATGTTCAAAAAGTTTGTATATTCAGACTGTAGGCCTTCACACATGAATATTTATGACTAGATATAACTCCAAAATATATAAATTTTCCTTAATGTCTTTTGATTGCTCGTAGTCTGTATCTGCGCACATCTTTTTCAGGTTTTGGTGACTTTGCGTTTCCTCGCAAAAGGAGATTTCCAGTCCGAAACTGAAGATATCCATGGAGTCACCAAACCTTCAGTTTCACGATCAATATCAGCCGTTTGTAATTCCATCTGTAACAATATGGACAATATTTTATTTCCAAATGATACAGAAGAATTGAGAAGGATCAAGGAGGAATTTTATGACATGGCACAGGTACCAAATGTTGTAGGCGCCATTGATGGTACTCTAATTCCTATCCAAGGAATGTCATCTGATGATGAACACGTTTACGTGTGCAAGAAGGGATTCCATTCCTTGAACATCCAAGCTGTAGTAGATGCTAAAATGAGGCAATGATAAGAGAATTATTGTATATTTACAGAATACAATCGTTATAATTTTTGTTCAAATTCAGTTGCTATGGCTAATCCAAACACTTTTGATTTTGTCGGGGGCATAAAATTTTAAAAGATGTTAAAAATATGGTATCACCGATGTATAAATCATTTAATATATTACATTTACCTGGTACAGCTCTATATTAGT
>NW_008710032.1:5955-7769 GCF_000327385.1 Lottia gigantea | reverse complement strand
TCCGACGACGCAGGCCAGCCTGGAAAACATTGGACAGTTTTTGTATGCGAAAAAGACCATTGTGATTTCTTCGACTCGTTTGGATGTTCCCCAGAAGTGTATGGCCAAGATTTTGCCGACTTTGCGCGGCGTCAAGGACCCTTACGTCACAATACCCGGAGGATTCAAGGAAATCAAAGTGCTGTCTGCGGGCATTATTGTTTCTTTTACTTGTGGCATAAATTCCACGTACCGTCACCCCATGCTTTATCGGTGTTCCAATCTAATCTGACCGAAAACGATCGTTTAGTCCATGCTTGGGCCCATCACCATTTTCCTTGTTTGTCTTTTGAAGATGGCGAAACATGTTTAGGATTTATGAATGACAATATGTTAGAGTTAATGGATTTAAGTTGAATTAATTAAAGTTTAAAAAATAAATACCACGTGATCTTTTTTATCCAATCCAAAGCCCTTTTTCCAGTTTCCCGCCTATAAAAAGCGCAGTCACTTGTCTTTGGCCAGTCATTTGCAACATGGCAACCGAACCAATCATTGTTGTCCAAATATTGGAAGTGGATGACAGGCCTATTAAAGTATTTACCTGTAATCAGCGTCTGGTACCCATAATCACTCGCTTATTACTACTTTCCCAAAATGAGGACAAAATGACGTCATCAAGGAATTTCCCGGGGTTTTCCCAATGACGTCATATCCCTAGCAACTAAAGTCCCTGAAGACATGCCCCTACTACGTCATATTTAGTCACGTGGTACGTCTCAGCCAATCAGCGTGTGGTACCTATAATCACTCGCTTACTATTACTACTTACAATGATGTAGAAAATGATATTCTGAAAAGAGAATAAAATACACTCATAACAATCTGAACTAAAGGTACGTTACTATGTTACTACAATTTTGATTTTTTAAGTTTTAGATTTACTACAGGTTTAAATAAATTATCAGCTATAAATTACGATTCAAATTTAGATTCTCTAAATTCACTTATAAATCAATGGTCAGTCCGCTATCTAACTCCTTTAGGAAAAATTACTGTTCTGAAGTCTTTGATTATTCCAAAATTAACTCATCTGTTTATTTCGCTTCCAGATGTAGACACATCCTTTATAAAATCACTCAATACAAAATTTTTCAAATTCATCTGGAATGACAAACCCGATAAAATTAGTAGAAAATCTATTAAACAATCTTATGAAGAAGGTGGTTTGAACATGGTAGATTTAGGTAAATTTGTAATTTGGTTAAAATCAACTTGGATAAAACGACTTGTTACGTCAGAGAGTAAGTGGGTATTATTTGAATGTAGTACTGGTCTTAAACGTGATCTCATAACAGTACTTGGCAATTCGTATATAGAACCGAACGTGGAAGATATTAAAAATCATTTCTGGAAAGATGTCTTAAAATGTTGGATTCAAATTAACGAAAAAAATAAGCCGAAAGACAAAGCAAATTTTGGTAAAAGAGTAATTTGGCGAAATCATTCTATAAAACTTGATAATAAATCTATGTTTTACTCCAGATATTTTAACCATAATATTATTTTTATCTCCGTTCTCTGGAATGAAGATGGAGATTTTGTAAATTTTAATGAGTTCCAACATAAATATCCTAGTTTACAAACAAATTTTTTAGAATACATCTCTTTAATAAAAGCAATGAAATCATATATGAATACGATTAATATAGAAGGTCCTACTACAACTATATGTCGCCCTTTTGTCCCGTTTCATTTAGAACTACTGTTTGAGAAAAATAAAGGCAGTAGCCATATTTATGATATATTACGAGAAAATATTTCTATAAAATCAC
>NW_008710032.1:5068-5905 GCF_000327385.1 Lottia gigantea | reverse complement strand
CGCCTATACTACTACGTCACATTTAGTCACGTGATACGTCTCAGCCAATCAGCATCTGGTACCTATAATCACTCGCTTACTACTGGATTTCAAAGCAGGTTTGACGGCCTTTTGTAGAATGTTTTTTCAGTCCACCCTTGACGGTTTCTTTGCCACGGTCGACATTCAGCACTTCCTTTTCAACTTGGGGGAGGTTATCTTTTACAGCTTGTTTCCAGCACTCCATAAATCAGCAAGTGATGTGGGAGAAAGACACGACCGACCAACAAGCCGTTGAAACTTGTGCCGATGATGCTGTCGTTCAGTGTTTGAAATGCAATCTCGGCTGCACATGAATTTGTATTTACAAGATCGTTTTTTAGTGAACGGGGTCGACGTTCGCATCCAATTGGAAAGACAGCAACCAAAATGGTGATGTGATGGGTGAATATTTCACCCATTTTACACATCAACAAGCCACGACTCCCTATTTAGATTTGATTTGAAAAGATTATGAATATTAAATACTAAGGAAGTTTTGCATTTGTCTTACAACGACTATATTAAAGGCTACACACTCTTTGGATTTGATTTGACCAATGACCACGGAGCTGATCAAGCCAATTTTCATCCCAAGTCGTCATGAAGTTTGTCTTTGGAATCGAAAATACTCCACAAAATCCACTTAATTTGCTATTGTTTGCCGAATACGATAATGTCTTGGAAATCGACGTCAACCGCCAAGTTCTGGTGGATTGGTAAACCTCTGTATACTTCACAGTTGGAGGAAGGATTGGTCTGCCACATCCCTGAACAATTTGCAGGCGTGTTAGGCAGAAATCAATTACAAACCTTACA
>NW_008710032.1:2393-3722 GCF_000327385.1 Lottia gigantea | reverse complement strand
GTAGAAAATGATATTCTGAAAAGAGAATAAAATACACTCATAAGAATCTTAACTAAAGGTACGTTACTATGTTTTTCAATACTACAGACAACAATTAAGTCATTATCATGCAGAGGTTATATCTGTAAGTTGTTTGCTCTCTCTTATTACCTACCTGACACTATGATTACAATACGAACATTAAACTGCAAAGTTTATTTCAAATGTAAAATCATCCAAGTGAAAGGTTAGTCACACGGGGAAATAAAAAGGAAATTTTTAGACTCTAAGTGGAGTAGATGAGTTATAATAAAAACTAATAAAACTACGGAAAGACTAAAAAGTCTACTTCGTGATCTCCTATCAATAGTTAACGAATAAAGCTGTTCCATTGTTCTCTGTTTCCTCACGCAGAATGAATCTTTTTCCAGAAAATTCAATCTTTTACCCGTTTCACAGATCACGTGAATAAGAATAGACCGTGAACATTCTAGAACGCTGCCGTTAGTAGCAGACGACGCCCACATTATGACGTCACATTTAGTCACGTGATACGTCTTAGCCAATCGGCGTCTGGTACCTATAATCACTCATAAGAATCTTAACTAAAGGTACGTTACTATGTTTTTCAATACTACAGACAACAATTAAATCATTAACACGCAGAGGTTAAAAACTAATAAAACTACGGAAAGAAAGTTTGTTCTATTCTTATTTTTACTGGTATTTGTTAAGACAAAATTCCCTCCAAAGAGGCAATGTGGCTTATGATGTTTATTTGGTTTGTATTACTTTATTTTAATATTTTACTAGTTGATATCTTACCTTGACATTCATCAATAAAAGAATTGACCAAATCAATTTTCATTTACATAGAATGCATTAGTGGTCTTAGTCTTATATCAGTTATTGAATTATCTCCCTTAGACCACAAGGTCTAATGGTCCCTATGGACTATATGGACTCACTCCACTAATTCATTTGCCATCTCTTCCCATGTCAAAAAACACGAATTTAACCTTTTATAACTTTTTCCAGAAATCTCGTTGAAAGCTTTCCAATATGTCGAACGAAAGCCTGACCAATTCCCAATGTCTCCTAAAAAATTCAATATATGATGATCATAAACATTTTGAGCTACTAAAATTGAAAGTAGACTACTACCGGTTACACTCATCCGCTAGAGTTTGGCACTTCACAAAACGACTATNTTTAGAATTAGCCTTCCGCCTTTAGGTCTCTCATCATCTCACCAAATCTGAGAGATAATGCAATTTCAGACATCAAATTCCAAATCTAGACCAAATTTTACCCAAAAATAGGCAAGCAAAAACCCCAAAAGGGAGAGAG
>NW_008710032.1:0-1994 GCF_000327385.1 Lottia gigantea | reverse complement strand
TGAACTCCCTGGGGTCCAATTAGTAGGAAAAGACCAAAACATGAGAGAAATTGGCATATTTGGCAAAGTTTGTCATTGGCCATATTTGGTCCCTATGGCCTATATGCATGAAAACTGACCAAAATTATTTCTTGATCTATGGCAGATATTTGAGTTCTGTTTTTTCCCACATGTAGAGATAGTCCATTTGGATATTCCCAGCAAGTTTCAGCCTTGTAGCTCTGTAACTTTTCAAGCAAAAAATTTATTTGTGTTTGAGCACTTTTTGACTACCACTGTGCAGACCAGAAATTGCTACTTTTCAAACTTACAGATTTTAATTAGTTTTTTTGAGTTTTTTGAACTCCCTGGGGTCCAATTAGTAGGAAAAGACCAAAACATGAGAGAAATTGGCATATTTGGCAAAGTTGGTCATTGGCCATATTTGGTCCCCTATGGCCTATATGCATGAAAACTGACCAAAATTATTTTTTGATCTATGGCAGATATTTGAGTTCTGTTTTTTCCCACATGTAGAGATAGTCCATTTGGATATTCCCAGCAAGATTCAGCCTTGTAGCTCTGTAACTTTTCGAGCAAAAAATTTATTTGTGTTTGAGAACTTTTTGACTACCATTTGACCAGAAAATGCTACTTTTCAAACTTACAGATTTTAATTAGCTTTTTTGAGTTTTTTTAACTCCCTGGGGTCCAAATAGTAGGAAAAGACCAAAATATGAGAGAAATCAGCTTATTTGGCAAAGTTGGTCATTGGCCAAACCTGGTCCCTATGGCCTATATGCATGAAAACTGACCAAAATTATTTCTTGATCTATGGCAGATATTTGAGTTCTGTTTTTTCCCACATGTAGAGATAGTCCATTTGGATATTCCCAGCAAGTTTCAGCCTTGTAGCTCTGTAACTTTTCAAGCAAAAAATTTATTTGTGTTTGAGCACTTTTTGACTATCACTGTGCAGACCAGAAATTGCTACTTTTCAAACTTACAGATTTTATTTAGTTTTTTTGAGTTTTTTGAACTCCCTGGGGTCCAATTAGTAGGAAAAGACCAAAACATGAGAGAAATTGGCATATTTGGCAAAGTTGGTCTCTATGGCCTATATGCATGAAAACTGACCAAACTTATTTCTTGATCTATGGCAGATATTTGAGTTCTGGTTTTTCCCACATGTAGAGACAGTCCATTTGGATATTCCCAGAAAGAGTCAGCCTTGTAGCTCTGTAACTTTAATAAGTAAATCCCCACTCCCTCAAATGTCATTGGCTGCAAACTAAAGAAGTCTGGCTACATGCATAATACTAAGACACGTGCCTACAAGTGATAGATGATATCCAATCACTACTTGATAATCTTTCTCTGATTATCTTAAATAGGTAATCTCCCTTCTTGAGACACGTTCAATGATAAGTAATCATGATTGAAAGTAAACCAGATTCTCTATATACCCTTGAGGCAGACGTGGATATCAGAGGAAAAAGACATTAAAACTCTATGTCAAACTGTATACTCGATTGATCTGTGCACATATTCGAGGGCAGTGGACTGCACGCATGGTAGTAGTTTTTAGGCATCTGTGACACACTTCTCCATAGGCACTCCATGTTACCAAATGAACTAGAGTTGGTCCTGGAACGGCAGATGAAGAAGAAGAAAGTTATTCACACGGGGAAATAAAAAGGAAATTTTTAGACTCTAAGTGCAGTAGATGAGTTATAATAAAAACTAATAAAACTACGGAAAGAAAGTTTGTTCTATTTTCTATTTTTACTGGTATTTGTTAAAACAACATCCCCTCCAAAGAGGCAATGTGTCTTATGATGTTTATTTGGTTTGTATTACTTTATTTTAATATTTTACTAGTTGATATCTTACCTTGACATTCATCAATAAAAGAATTGACAAAATCAATTTTCATTTACATAGAATGTATTAGTGTTCTGAGTCTTATATCAGTTATTGAATTATCTCCCTTTGACCACAAGGTTAACATGATA
>NW_008710031.1:0-1975 GCF_000327385.1 Lottia gigantea | reverse complement strand
CACCATTTGTTACAAGGTCTTTACATAAGTTCACGAAGATCGTGTGTACTAGCCTGATAGCATTGATCTTTCCCGAAAATATCCGAACCAATTTACAGATTGGTCAATTGGGATAATGAGTAAACACCACCAGAAAATACAAATTATAACGCTCTAATGTTTTATGCCACTTCTGATGATGCCACTGCTTCCAATGCTGCTGCTCCTTCTGTTACCGATACTGCTGATGATGATGCTACTGCTTCCAATGCTGCTGCTTCTGTTACCGATACTGCTGATGATGATGCTACTGCTTCCAATGCTGCTGCTCCTTCTGTTACCGATACTGCTGATGATGATGCTACTGCTTCCAATGCTGCTGCTCCTTCTGTTACCTATACTGCTGATGATGCTACTGCTTCCAATGCTGCTGCTCCTTCTGTTACCGATACTGCTGATGATGCTACTGCTTCCAATGCTGCTGCTCCTTCTGTTACCGATACTGCTGATGATGATGCTACTGCTTCCAATGCTGCTGCTTCTGTTACCGATACTGCTGATGATGCTACTGCTTCCAATGCTGCTGCTCCTTCTGTTACCGATACTTCTGATGATGCTACTGCTTCCAATGGTGCTGCTGCTTCTGTTACCGATACTGCTGATGATGCCACTGCTTCAAATGGTGCTGCTGCTTCTGTTACCGATACTGCTGATGATGCTACTGCTTCCAATGGTGCTGCTGCTTCTGTTACCGATACTGCTGATGATGCTACTGCTTCCAATGGTGCTGCTGCTTCTGTTACCGATACTGCTGATGATGCTACTGCTTCCAATGCTGCTGCTGCTTCTGTTACCGATACTGCTGATGATGCTACTGCTTCCAATGGTGCTGCTGCTTCTGTTACCGATACTGCTGATGATGCCACTGCTTCCAATGGTGCTGCTGCTTCTGTTACCGATACTGCTGATGATGCTACTGCTTCCAATGGTGCTGCTGCTTCTGTTACCGATACTGCTGATGATGCCACTGCTTCAAATGTTTTTTTCCTGCTTTTACAGATTTTGATGGTCTTGATACTGATGATGTTGTTGCGCGTGATAATGAAGGTACTGTTGCTGGTGATACTGATTGTACTGTTGCTGCTTCTGGTGCTTTTGCTTCTGTTGCTGATACTACTGTTGCTGATGCTACTGTTGCAGATACTATTGTTGCTGATACTATTGCTTTTGATGGTGCTAATACTGATGATATTTACTGATACTTCTGATACGGCTGGTTTTGCTGCTGATACCGCTGGTGCTGTTGCTGCTGATACTGCAGCTACTGATGGAAATGTGGATGTTGCTGCTTCTGATGTTGCCGCTGCTACTGATACTTCTGTTTCCAATGATGATGATTCGGATTGTACCGTTGAAGCTGGTGCTGCTGCTGGCACTGGGATGATAATACTGATCACAACAAAGACGAAAGATAAAATTCAAGTTTACCTGATGGTTTTCCACTGATCATATCCATCCAGTTTGGTTCCATTGAAAGATCCACCAGCTAGATTGAGAAATGTTGGAAACCAGTCAGAAACGTGGATCAGTTCTTTTCTAACTACACCTTTTTGTTTCAGTAATGGACTGTTGACAAATCCAACTCCATGAAGACCACCTTCCCATAACGAGGCTTTCCATCCTCTCAATGGCCAATTGTTACCACCAGCATGTATCTGGCCACCATTATCTAAAATCATATCATTGATTAAAGCGTCGAATTGCTTACAGCTATAGAGGTAATATGTTACTTTTGATAAGACTTTTTATATACAGCTTGGCCGAGCTATGATGATCAAGCTAAAGACAAATCAAAAATAACATTTACTGTATCCTGCGGTAGAAAGATCCTTAGATGCTAATCTACTAAATTCCAAGGCACTATGAAGAACCTAATTGCATTCTTCAGCAACGATATACGGATACAGAACTATGCACCTCCAGCGAGATATCTAAC
>NW_008710030.1:50542-51347 GCF_000327385.1 Lottia gigantea | reverse complement strand
CAGGCTTATTATGTCAATTGACACTTCGTCATTACTTCAGTGGCCGGCCAATTTTTGTGGCCGATGGATACACTAATTTTTTGGATTGATTGTAATTGTTGTAATTAAATCAAAAAAACGAAAAATTTGTAATTTATTTCATTATTCAAATAAAGCCTCTAAAAAGTCGTGTAATGAATAGAATTATTACATAGTTCTCAACATTTCTTTCGTCAGTGACGGATAGCCAATATGGATAATGAAAAATGACCAATTTTTTTAATGGTCTCCTTTGGAATTATAAATGCAATTGTTGGTGCCATTAAGGTCCTGAAATGCCAATCTAACATCTTTAGGTGTACAATAGGGAGAAATGCCCTTTATTCCTATGATTTCTCAAATATGGCCAGTGACGAATATCCAATATGGCGGACTGGCCAGTCAAAGACGAAGCCCCTACATGGCCAATTTTTGCACAGTCCACAGTAAAGGGGGTGGGACAGATTTTTGGATGGAATTGGCACAAACTCAATCACATGGTGCCTTCCGACCTGTGAATATCTCTAAAATTCCAAAATAATGGTATTTTCATGCCTAACTCTGCCACTGGCCAGTCAATGAGGAAGCCCCTACATGGCAAATTTTTGATATATGGCCATTGTTTTCCTAGGGAATGTTATGGAATTATTAATGACATTTTTGGTGCCAGTGAGGTCCTGAAATGCCAATCTAACATATTTAGGTGTACAATGGGGAGAAATGCTCTTTATTCCTATAATTTCTCAAATATGGCCAGTGATGAATATCCAATATAGCGGACTGGCCA
>NW_008710030.1:15655-18804 GCF_000327385.1 Lottia gigantea | reverse complement strand
CCGTTCATCCCATTATTACCATTTTCGAACTTGACCCAGATCTCATCAATACATGCATACCAAGTTTCATCAAGATCAAATAAAAACTGTAGTCTTTATCGTGCATACAAGAAATGTGGACGGACGGACAGGGGCGACGACAATATATGGCCACATTTCCATGTGGGCTAATGAAAAGGGCCTTCCTATTCTTAAAATGCAGACATGAGTTGATATTGGCATTCATTTAAAAAAAATACATGTAGGCCAAATCGAATTAGATCTACTCTCTACAGCCGGTGTCTTGAATCCTCCGACAACGGCAGGCTTCAATTAAAAGTTGGAATGTTTTTATTACGTCTGACGAAACGAAACAATAAATAAATATTGTTCACTGTGGCGAGTTTGAACGTGAATTAAAGTAAGCGCGGCGTGTTAGTTTTTCAGAAATTTACTTGTGAGTTGGCGACTGCATTTTTTCGACTTTCTGTTGTTAAATTCTCGAATTTTAAGTATTAACATTGCAATAAAAGTGGAACATCTAGATTGTCTGCCTCTATACTAGCCTAAAATTGTCAGAGAAAGCTCTAGTGGCCAGCGTAGAGGCAGAAAATCTAAATGCTCCACTTTTATTGCAATGTTTCAATACTTAAAATTCGAGGAAATTTAAGCTTAGGTCATATAGGCTATGCAACCTTCAGCCTACAGATCTAACACTAGACCTATTTACCTTTTAACAACAGAAAGTCGAAAATGAAGTCGCCGACATTATCTCTATACTCACAAGTAAAATTTGAACAAAAATAACATGGCGCGCTTACTTTATTTCACGGTCCAACAGTCTAAGGATTTCAAAAATGGACTTTGCACTTCCTCTTTAAAAATTTAAGACATGAAAATGTGTAGCCTAGATTTCTTTTTAAAAAGGTCGTGTAATGGTAAATAATGAGTAAATTGATGAGGTATTAATTAATTTGATGGTTTTGAAATACAAATGCTACGAAGATCCTTTTCTAGAATATCGGTATTAAAATATTCGTATTTTAGTCACTATCATTCATGGCAGTGGACGTATGTTATCTTTATATCGGTTACAATCGGATGAACGGTTTCGGAGTTATTGCCTTTATAATGAAACGTCGATCGTAATGGAACTGGTTTCTCAGTTATCACCGTTGTGTGTACGTCGATGAGACATTGTTAATGTTTGAATTTGATGATAATTTTTTTTCATTCATCTTATAATCAGTGCACATTTTTGGGGGATATTGTTCATTTCAATTAAATTATTTAGAAATTCAAAAAAAAATCAAATGAAATTAAATCAATAGTAACACATATTCCTTCAAATAGTGAGTTTGGAGAGTATTCCTTGCAATTTTTTTGAATGATTTTGACATAAGTTATTGAAAATGTAACCACCCAAGAAAGTATGAGATATTGTCCTTGTAATTGAAAACGGTTTAAAAAATTTTTAGCTAGTATAGACATTCTAGAAGGCACAATTCCTGAGGAATGTTCAGGAAACCTGGTGTGAGTGTTAGAATGAACCCTATCAAAAATCAAAAAAATATATTTAATGAGTTACTGCCCTTCCCTTGTTCATGAAAACATGTTCAGTTTTTAACTTGTAAATGCAAAAGCACAATTCTCGACTGATTTTGACTTGGTGAAATTGTTTAATATCACCCATGGGTGAACCCTGTTGAAATTATGAAAAATTAGAATTACTTTACATGAGTTATTGACCTCAAACTCGAAGAAATTTGTTATCCTCATAACTATGTAGCATGAAGTCAAACTATTATGGTCTTAACTTCGACACTCCTGAAATGGAAAGAGTTAAATGTTTTTCTCCACCCCAAATAAAATATGTCAGATTTTATCACGTTACAATGTCGTTATGCTCTAAATCAATCTGATTTGAATAGAAGAATGCAAAAATAAATATCGCCTTCTCCTTAACCTATGCTATAAATAAATACATCTGCTGTATTCATATAATTATAAAACTTATATAAGTATGTGAGTATTGAGCTTGAATTTGTCATTTAGCTGAAATAGGTAAGAGAATTCAGGTAAATAGTAAGAGTTGTCTTTTGTAAAGCCTGTGAATCTACAGACTGGAGGAGTATTAACACGCAGAAGACAATTTTCAGCCAAAATTTGTGACTTCTTTGAGTTGAAATTTCTAAGAGAGAAATGTGTTTCTTTTTAAAAGAAAAGATTATATTTTTGTCAACGCAAAGACATTCCAAGACTAGCAGTACTATTACTAAAGCTGATATTCCAATTCCCTTGAAAAGTATCGACCAAAAATAATTCAACAATAGTCTTTTTACTAAAATTCCAGATAATGGGTATACTAATTACTGCATGTGGATCATGGATATTGAATGAGAGAACTAAATTAGCTAGAGAAATATCAGAATTTATGTTAAATCCAGCTGTAATAATCTCTGTATTTGGTATTATTCTGGTGTTTATTACTTTATTTGGCTGTATTGGTACTATCCGTGAAAATATACTTCTAATCAAAACTGTAAGTATAAATGAAAAGTAAATAACTAAAAACCAAAAAATCAAAATAGGTGTTGCCAATCATGTCAGGATACGTATTACGATTAAAGGGCTACGATACTATCACAAGAAGCCGTATCCAATTACACGTGATATGTGTTAATACATCTATTTCTAGTCATTTTTCAGCACAAGCAAATAATTCAGGCCTACAGACGTTATTTCCGATCATAATAGTGTGAATTTTAATGGGACACTATCATCGGATTATTAAGGGATTCTGTTGTATAGTTATGAAACTGGGTAGATCGACATAAAAAGATTTTAAAATCTAAATTTTATGGTTATTCTATATCTCTTTAGATTTAGGCTATAACACAAAGAGATATTTAACGTTCAATTAATATACTATTATGTTAACAATAGCTTCATTACAGTTTAACAGTTGTATTGTTTATTGAGTTAATATTATCAGTTATTGTGGTGGTATTTTATCAAACACCTAAATTAAGGCACTACCTACATTCTGCACCAGAGGAAGTTTTTAAGAATGCTGTCAAACTCTATCATGACGATGAACATCTTGAGGAATGGTTAGATTTAATACAGATGGAGGTACATATTTATTTTTTATTATGAAGTCAAATCCA
>NW_008710030.1:5141-11653 GCF_000327385.1 Lottia gigantea | reverse complement strand
TTTACATTTTGAATGGACGATGAGGATTGGTGTGAATTCAGACGAAAAACACAATCATGTTTTCTTTTTCCGGTAGAATATTTTTTAGATGTTATTAAATATACCCTTTATTTTCAGATCATATGTGTGATATTAGCTCGACTATTTATACGTTCCATCATCAAACAAAGAACAAGATGGCAATTGTTAAATGAAGTGACAACGTAAAATATCATCCGATATAGTTTAAATTTGGATCTAGTCCGAAACATCTGCCTCTATTCAAGCCTCTGGTGGATATTTTGACACCTGTCCAAATAGTTAACCAGATTGCTGGAATATAGGCAGATGTTTTGGTCGAATTCGGATCCAACCAACTGATATTAGCAATGTGCGCATCAACATGGCAATAATGCTTGATTAAGCAAGGAAAGCTTCAAAGGATGGACCACCGAGGATATTTCTTCGAATGTTTTAAAATTTTTATATCATTTTAGACATTTTAGCAATTATTATGTCAAAGGAGAGATATCTCTGGTACTATCAAGTTGCAGAATAGTAGTACTGTGAGCCTACATTTTTACATTAGAACCCAGTCCCCAATAAACGTGCATTGACTGCGAATCCGGTCCACTTTTCATATAAAAAAAATAAAAAGTTATTGTACCAACTTCAGATACATCAACATAACCATCATTATTGGAAAAACTTACGTTAGAAAAATCTGTCACTTGCAGACCATTTTCTGCTTCATTTTGATAAATTCATGCCCATTCACTTGCTTTCAGTGATGTTCGTTCAGTTGAATTTGGTTGCAGAACGCGTTTTCGAATGACACTGAAGGGCCTCTTATCACTTCTTAAATTTTTAGTCAAGAGAGACAACATAAATTGCTTGAGCTTCATTTCTAATCCAGTTCAATTAAAGATATATTAGATCAAGCTTTCGTTCCGTTTTTCCGAGTGTAACAATGGGCAATAATTATGTTCGTCCAATCAGTAGCAAATTCTATGGTATCATATTCAAACAAAAAAAGCTTACGAGCCAAGGTAATGAACGCCCACTGGCAGCTTTGATTTTAATAAAAAATGTTTGTCGGAACGGTAACAATCACCAGTATGAAATATTCAACCTTCAATCATACACTTCTTTTTAACTTTTTGGAGTAATCCTGAATACTTATTACCATGTTTTGTCTTTGTCCAGGATGAATCGAACCTTTAAGCGTTTTATTGAATGCGTTTTCAAGATACTAAATTTTGTTAGATTTTTCTGATTTTTAATAGTGTTCATTCTGTTAATGAAGCTCGCTACAGACTGTTTTGTCTGACATCAAGCGAGCAAAGCTTACCCCCAACTTCTGATTCGTTAGCTCTACACATAAGCAGGTCAAATTACCAAGCTGCCATTCATAAACGCTCACTGCAGCAATATATATCGAGCCCATCACCAAAGGACCATGGTTGGAGCATTTCAAATGACCAAATTTCGATCGTTGGGATGACATTAGATCCAGCACCAGACACTATATTGAAATATGTTCATTGCAATTGCTCTGTGATACGAAAAGATGTTCGTGTAAATTATCAGATGTTTCCTGTACAGACTTATGTGGATGCACAGGATGTGATAATATCGTCAGTACCCCTACAGAAATATTTAATAGTGACGAGGGGTCTGATATAGAAGGTAGTGGTATTGAGGATTCAGTCTAGCATATGACTTACAAAAATTGTGTAAAATATTGTTAAAATGTTGTGTTTTGTATGTTAATTGATATGTTTCATTTTTCAAATTATAATGTTAATTGCATGATATATTTTCTTTTTCTGGTTTATTATTAAAATATGTTGTTTTTTTTATTTTGTTTGTTTTCTTGTAATAATATGATGTGTATATTCTGTTATGTCTTTCATTTGAGAATTTGACATTTGTTTCTTCATTTATTTAAAGAACATCCATTTTATTATTTAAATGTATCATAACATTGTTCGTTTTTTATTTCACACCAATGGATGTTATTAAAAAATATATTTTTCTAATGCTTTTTTGAAAGAATTCTCCCTAGCCATATTCTGATGGATAAACCTTGATATGAGCATTTAAAGAGGAAGAGGAGGGTATGGGAGACTATATTAATGTAGAGTTGTTTGAGCAAAAAGTCATGACATGAGAAAAGAAGTGTGCCAAGAGATTGTTGCTCAACAGCATGTCTGAAATGTGAGATAAATAACATGAATTGGTCATGTTTATTATTTTTTATTTTTTTTCATTTTAACTAATTCGTAATTTGGCTTCTTATATAAAAAAAACATTCAGAACATTAATTAATATACAAATTACACAAACATGAGTGACATATTCAGAGGAATACCGGTGATAACGATAACAAACCAAAACGGTAATAAATTTTTATTGTCAAAACGGTAATAAATTTTCATTGTCAAAACGGTAACAGATTGATCAAAACGGAAACAGATATTTATACATATTTTTATACAAATAAAAGTATCATTTGAGTTTTGTTTTGTTTATTTTAATATAAAATAGTTTAATTCAGACCAAAAGATGAGAAATATGAGTAATATCGCAACAGATGGTAATTGTGATTGGTAAGGTAACTACGGAAAAAGACAGACCAAGACGGAATGGCGCCACTGCTAAAAAAAGATCAAAGAAAAAAGTGTCACCTACTCCTTCGTTTTACGCATAGAGTACCGTTGCTGAAAATATTATTCCCCTTTGAATTTGTCTTTACATTCATTATCATTAGTAAAATACCCCAGATTATCCAGTTAGTCATTGTCCCCCCTCGAAGCTACGGGCCTGATCTGTTGCCGTTTAAATAACCGAAAAAAATTGTTACCGTTTTGGTTTGTTACCGTTATGACTGGATACCATTCAGGGCACGAAAACTAAAAGGTGTTTCATATTGTGAAATTCAAAAATTCAAAACGTAACAAATTCACCCATTTATAAAAGAACAAAACAAAAAAAAAACAATAGTCCACTGTGTTTCTTTCAGCAAAACAATGATATTACACTCCTCATTCCCTTTAACCTTAACCGGTAGTTGCTCAGATCAAGGACCTCTTTGATCTTCTGATAGACGATGTGACCTACATTTCATCATAACCAGGAACAAGAGTCTGTTTAAAATGGCACGGTCTAAGGATGAAAAACATACATGTAGAACTGTATATTTACATGCATTAATAAAAGTAATTTGATGTGGAATTTCGGTTTTTGGATGTTTTAAGTCCGGCGCACACACGAGCCATCAGCTCAGGCAGAATTCATTCGTGCACTACTCCTTAAGAGGATAGCTTCCGTGTGCGGGTAAATTTATGTAAGAGTTTGGTCATTCGTGTCGAAAAGTTGAAAATAAAACGTGTTTGATAATTTTTTCCATCAATGAACAAATGCTTGTGTGTGCGCGTAACTAAAGCTAATGACCAAAATCTTACATAAATTTACCCGAACACAGAAGCTATCGCCTTAAGGAGAAGTGCACGAATGAATTCTGCCTGAGCTGATAGCTCGTGTGTGCGCCGGGCTTTAAGAATGGCCTAGCCTTAACCTTCTACAAACGGCTGAGCGAATAACAGAAATATTTAAAGGATATTGACCGGTCGATGTATCACATTGTTTTTATAATACCGTCGATCGACGATTTTAAAAAATACGGATCGAATGCTTGAAACTTTTTTTAAAACTATTTCAGGACCCTAAAGAAAAAAATTAATTTGCCTTTCTAAATCTTGAAAACAGCGCTTTGCTCAAGAATTATGACGTTATTTGCCGATGACGTCGAAAGCCGTTCATGACAACCATTCATGGTTGATAATTCTAGATGATTTTTTTTATTATTTACGATAAGACACAAACAAACACATTAAATAACATCGAGAAGAAGAGATCATAGCCGACATGGAATAAAATATCGGCCTACAAAACGCCAATAACTCGAAATAAATAATTGCCCCATTAGCTGACGTAAAGGTTACTGAAAAATCGAATTGAAAAATCGGCACTAAGGTTAGTCCATGCGCGCATGAACTAACCCCCACTAATGACGTTTTTTAAAACGAGAAAAAAGTAACCAAGGACTAACGTTAGTCGAGACTTTTTGAAAAAAAACCAATTTTTTTCACATTCCGAGTATTCATTAGAAATTCCGACATTAGAAAATACCATGTTTGTAACAGTTTCCATCGGTAGTAGGCCTATTGTAGTAGTGAGAATTTACACTAAACCTTTAATGAAAAAATTTATCTCCAGACTTCAGGCACCGCGATGGGCAAAAGATTTGCGCCGAGTTATGCAAATATCTTTATGGCTGAGTGGGAACTGGAAATTTCTTCCATTTCCCCTTTTGAACCTTTCTTCTATGGAAGGTTTCTTGACGATATTTTTATTATTTGGACCGAGTCTTTAACAAATTTTTGGCAATATTTTGAAATTTTAAATAATCACCACCCTTCTGTAAAACTAACTGCGAATATTTCTGAACAAAATATGGATTTTTTGGATACTACGGTATTCAAAGGACCAAGTTTCTCTCAAACAAACAAATTAGACATCAAAGTATTTTTTAAACCAACGGATACTCACCAACTTATATATAAAAACTCTTTTTACCCAAAACATACTTTTACGGGAATAATCAAATCACAAATTTTGCGTTTTTTTAGAATTTGCACTCAAAAAGTAGATTTTGATGCAGCTTGTAGACTAGTTTTCAGTAAATTAAGAGAGAGGGGCTATTCCAAACGATTCTTGCGCAAAATTAAAAATGACACTTACTCCTCCAATAAATAACTTTGGCGCAATACCATGTAGAGGTTCCCGGTGTCGCACCTGTGAACATATCCATATGTCTCATTATTTTCAAAATAAAAAAACGGAAAAATATTTGAAATTAAAGAACGTCTCACGTGTACGGATAAAAATATCATTTACCTAATTTCGTGTAAAAAATCAAACGATTACAGAGAGAAAGCTACTGGATGGACCAACTCCAAACAGTGGCTCCAAATGGACTTAACATCCAGCATGATAATCAAATGATTTCATTTGTTGCCACCTTTAATCATACAGCTGCCAAAACCTCATCCATCGTCAAACAGTATTAAAGTGAATTACAGAACAGATTTCCGAATGTATATACCAAACGACATGTAATTGCCTATAAGCGCAATAAAAACCTTAGTAATTTTCTGGTCCGTGGTAGACTCGATCCCATTGAATCCAATAATACTTGACCTCCCTCTCTATTTTCTAGCTCATTAAGTATAATATATTCTAATCCTTATATATAGATGTTTATCTTTTCAGAACCTATTCATACTCTTTTCTTTTAGAACTGGTAACAAGAAATTTTTCATATTATAGACTTTTGTTTATTTAGATTACTCGTGGTTGTTTTTTTTAACTTAATACTAACTATGCTAACTTCACCTTATCTTGTATTGAACATTTATCTCTTTATTTGTGACCTTGGCCAGTGCTTTACATAGAAGTTTTTAAACTTCTTCACTCTTAACACTAAAACTATGAAAAAGAACTTAAAACTGTTTAATTATAACTGGTTACAATATTCACAAATACATCGGTGTTGTCCGTCTGTATAGGTGCTCTGGTCAATCCAAGATGCCTCTGATATCATATTCCGTAATAGTCTTGTTGTGGAAGCGCGTGCATGCACTCGTGAGATTTTACTCAAGATACGAGTCGTTGATAAGAACGGCGACCAAGACAGTTCGCGTGATCGCACCCTTACTCACTGATCGTCGGCTTATCAGATCAAGTTTTTAGGCACGAATTATGCTCCTTTGCCGAAACGTTGGAGAAATTTGGTTTTTACTTGTTGACTTGAAATCATATACATGTATATAATATTTTTTTAGCAATCGGAGTAAGATATTCTCGAATACTGGGGAAACCAGTTTCTACTAAAATTCAAAGTATACGAGTCATCACCCGTTTGTAAATTAGATACACCGGATATTTATTTCACATTTCATTTCAAATATCAGGGATTACATGTACCAATGTCAAGTCTTGAAACAGAAAAATTTGTTTTTGAATTGATCGTGAATGGCGTAAGATCAAAATTATTTGGTTGGCATTCAGTTCCATAGAATTTTCTCGCTATATAAACTGAAGGCCAAAAGAAACGTTGAAAACACCCGACACTCCAAACTCAGTTAAAGGGTGAAGATTTGTATCCACTACATATATCGATGATTCTGTTGGATTAACAAGAGGAACATTCGCAGAATTATTATAGTCTACGTCAAGGATTAATTTTTAAAAAATTCTTATAGGTGGAAGAAAATTTTCTTGGCCTTGATGCTCCATGTTCCCGACGACAGTAAAAAGTTAAGGGAAGTAACTCTGAATCAAACGACCTTGTTCAGTCGTTGTGATCATTAAAAAAAATCTTTTTTTGTACGTTTAATTGTGTGCCCCATTTTATTTTTAAAAGAGATTATTGCTATTTTAAACACGAATTGAATCAGAAAATGTGA
>NW_008710030.1:0-4039 GCF_000327385.1 Lottia gigantea | reverse complement strand
GAATTTGTGACTTCTTTGAATTGAAATTTCTAAGAGAGAAATGTGTTTCTTTTTAAAAGAAAAGATTATATTTTGGTCAACGCAAAGACATTCCAAGACTAGCAGTACTATTACTAAAGCTGATATTCCAATTCCCTTGAAAAGTATCGACCAAAAATAATTCAACAATAGTCTTTTTACTAAAATTCCAGATAATGGGTATACTAATTACTGCATGTGGATCATGGATATTGAATGAGAGAACTAAATTAGCTAGAGAAATATCAGAATTTATGTTAAATCCAGCTGTAATAATCTCTGTATTTGGTATTATTCTGGTGTTTATTACTTTATTTGGCTGTATTGGTACTATCCGTGAAAATATACTTCTAATCAAAACTGTAAGTATAAATGAAAAGTAAATAACTAAAAACCAGAAAATCAAAATAGGTGTTGCCAATCATGTCAGGATACGTATTACGATTAAAGGGCTACGATACTATCACAAGAAGCCGTATCCAATTACACGTGATATGTGTTAATACATCTATTTCCGTTATTTCCGATCATAATAGTGTGAATTTTAAAGGGACACTATCTCTTAAGATATACACGTTATATTTTTCTTCTCAAACTTAGCCAATAAGCGTATTCTATTCATCAGTGGACTTGCCTGGTGTCATAATAATACAACAGAATCCTCGTATAATTCAATAAATTCATAAAACAACTTAATTATTGAAAAAAGCTTATTATCTATAGAATTGCGTATTACTTCGTACTATAGATTTATCGGATTATTAAGGGATTCTGTTGTATAGTTATGAAACTGGGTAGATCGACATAAAAAGATTTTAAAATCTAAATTTTATGGTTATTCTATATCTCTTTAGATTTAGGCTATAACACAAAGAGATATTTAACGTTCAATTAATATACTATTATGTTAACAATAGCTTCATTACAGTTTAACAGTTGTATTGTTTATTGAGTTAATATTATCAGTTATTGTGGTGGTATTTTATCAAACACCTAAATTAAGGCACTACCTACATTCTGCACCAGAGGAAGTTTTTAAGAATGCTATCAAACTCTATCATGACGATGAACATCTTGAGGAATGGTTAGATTTAATACAGATGGAGGTACATATTTATTTTTTATTATGAAGTCAAATCCATTTAACAAGCATAATTACATGCACTATGTGTTGAAAACCATTAGAAAAATATAAAAGAAATTCGTTCAATTTTTGATATACATTTCCAAACTCGACTACAGCGAATGTCATTGTATCCCGAATACGAGTTTTGAAATGTGACGAATATGGGTCATGCTTTATGAGCGATTGTAATCATGGGTATTCATGCAGTATGTTAATTAAAGAAAATATGTGACTTATACATCATACTGTAGACAATATGTGACTTATATACATCATACTTTTTATATCACAATTAAGAAGGGTGGTTGCAGTTGAAATGTTGCGGATTTAGTTTAGATAATAATGGATATAAAGATTGNAAATTAAATATGTATCATAACTGTACAGAAAGTAATCCAAGTAATTTAAAGTGTAGTGCACCAATGTCGTGCTGTATTATAGAAAAGGTAATAATTATGTTACAGTAAATCTCTCTACAAGTGCAGAGATTTTTCAACAAATTGCTTTTGAGTTAATGACCTTGAAATAACGCGTGAAAATTTGTTTGTGAAAACAATAGAGACTACAGTATTTATCTGAAATATATGAAATTTAGTGTGATCATTAATAGTGATGAGATCGTGGACGAGTTCGAATTTGAAGATTTTTTGATGAATTTTTTTTGAGTTATTGTCCTTTACCTAGGACAAACACGTCAAAATGTGTTTGTCAGCACATAACGACCACAGTTTTCATCTGATTTTATGAAATTTGGTTAGATGATTTATGTCATAGACCTCGAAGAAGCTACAATTTGACAATTTTTTTATGAACAGTGAAACACATTTGAATTTGTTCAAGAGCACAAAAAACTAAAGTTTTGATGTTTGAGTTATTGCCCTTGACTTATAAAATATCTAAATAAATTTAAGACATGAGAGCTGTGTGATATAAGAATTTGGATTATTGTTATTGATTTTTTTTTTTAAATTATGGTGGACAAACTCAGCATAAATAATTGACAGTAAATATATATACGATATATCAATGAATTCAAAACTATTAATGTTGCATGAAGATCTTTATGATGAGAAAATTCTTAATTTTGTCAATAAGAATTTTATTATTTCTGCAAGTTGGCAGGTGTCTTTGTAATGCGAGTTGGTGAATAATAACGTGTAAAAAAATCCATTCTAATTTTAAAAATATTAAACTGAACTAAATTGAAGGCCAAAAGAAACTTTACAACAACACGCTTAGTAAAAAAAAAAAACACAATATAAAGGATTAGATTGAAATTTTTTAATAAGCAGATTGATAAGTCAACGAAAGATCACATGTTCAATGCACGAGGCCACAATCTCGATGGTTCAACCTATATAGGGGAACAAGCACTAAGTAATCAAAGGTTCATTGTGATCAAGATCACACGCCACAAGGGAACAGCCTATAATATGTGGATTTGCACATCGGACGCTCGCAGTCAGCGGTTGCCAGCGTTCGTCAGCGCAAAGGTTTATACTATTTTTTTTTGTTAAAATTCATAAATTTGGTAAAGTTTTTTTTGACCTTCAGTTTATATTCCATGAACTAAGTCAATATCCTAATCTATTTTAGGGAGATTTTATTAATAGAATGTGTGTATTCGTGTTCTGGATAAACCGGTAAGTCATTTGAGGTTTTATCAATTTATTTGATTTAAAAAATATTATATGATATATTGGAAGCTGTCAGCTGGTAAAATAATAGTACCAAGTGTCACTTTCCACGAACAGTAATCGATAGTAAGTCCAAACTAGAGCAAAAGTAAGACGTTTCATTTCATTCACTTGCCATTGTATTAAGCTGCGATTACCATTCCACGTAAGCGTTCGAATTTGACGACTTATCGATGAACAGTTTTTGAGTTATTGCCCTTGACTTAGTATGACCATGTCAAAGTTTGAGCGCAATGGATGGCATCTAATTTTTTTTTATGAAATTTGATGTGATCATTATATTGATGAGAATTTAGTGAAGTTCGAATTCGATGATTTTTCGATGAAGGGTTATTGTATAAATTGAATAAAATTAATGTTAATATAAATAACTACAGTGTATATTATTAAAGATGGGTTTCCTTAATTTTTAGTGTTAAATTAAGCAAACTCTTTGATTAATTGGTGTTTCGAATGAATTATCATATATTCTTAATCATATCAATATGTTTTTATTGAAATTAATTAAGAGTTTTAACCAATCATAAATGTACATGTATGTACAGTCTGGATAAGCAAAAAAAAAAGACTTTTTGGCCTTTCTTAATCGGTCACTCATTGAAATTCTGCTGGTAATTATCTTCTAATTTAGCTCATTATGAATTAATTATGGACATCTGTGAGACAAACTGGTATTTTTCCAAGTCATTAGAACACCTCTTCTTTCTATTCATATAAGTATTAGTATTGTCATTTTCATAAATGAAAATAAGGGAATCCATCTTTAAAATTTAAAGGGACAGATGCGCCAATCATGCTTTAGTCTCAGAAACGGGATTTTTTTCCCTAAGCCAATCAGTAATAGTGTTTGGAAAAAGACTAGTTGTCTTTTCTTGAGAAACTGCCATTTATAGAAAAGACGTCTACAAATATGAAAAGAAATTCCTAGTTTTAGATATTATTGAATGTATTATGCGATTTTCGTGCATACTTAGTACTACCGAGGACTAATGCATATATTCAAGACTCAATCCCCCCCACATCCACCCACCCCCACCCCAATGTCGCATCTGTCCCTTGAGCACTCTCTGTTTCAGCGTTACGAAGTAATAATGTAATAAATAGAATAATACACGAGCTTGTATTAAAGCTTAAAACTCTTTGTTTTCAGCGTTCTGAAGTAATGAACAGGATATATACAGAAGGTTGTATGAAACAA
>NW_008710029.1:0-1977 GCF_000327385.1 Lottia gigantea | reverse complement strand
TTGTTATAAAATAGACTCTATTTTCTCTATTCTCTATTTTTACGCAAGTCACATACAGCCGTGTCGACTGATGTGCTTTCTACTACAGAGGAAGACAAACTTTTAGACATAAATTCTAATGATGTTGCTATGCACATAACTGTTGAATCTGAACCAGATCCCTTACCTACATCACAAAATACTATCTTGCCAGTAATGCTTACATTACAAGATACAATGAACTTGATTTCTCAAAATATTGAGAAGATGGGCACTGCCTTTACATCGCTGTACAAGGCCTTCCTAATAATCAGATTCCTGTTACCAGGAAACGCAAACATGATGGGATTACTAAACCACTAGGTCTAGGCCTACATATAAAGACTCGTAATATGAGTATGAGTTCATCTGATGAAATTGACAGCGATGGAAGTGAAATGAGTGTCAGTGACACTGAAGCTTTGATGCCTCCATCAAATGTTCTATCAAATAGTCAATCAAATGATGTTGATCTGTTAACTCAACTAGATTCAAAATTTAATGGAGACGAGCTGCAAATTTTCAATGAGATGGTGAAAATAATGGCTGAACAGGAAGTGTAATATTTTACGGATTAACTTTGGATTTATGGATAGGTTTATGAGAAAAGATATTTGTAAGACTAAATTACGGATTGAAAAATATTCACAAACAATTGACTGTCTATGTAAATCAAAATGAAAAGCGGCAAAAGTCTTCTTCTGATTTTCACCTTTCAATTTAACATATGCAACATATGCAACCCGTACACGTAGCTTTATTGTCCAAGCGAACGACTATATGCCCTTTTTTACTGTCTTATTATAGGTTGAATTTAGTGAAAAAATTTTGTCCGACATGAAAAAGAGAATATCACGCAAAAGTAAGGATTTATAGGGTGAAGGGGGATAATAGTAAGGATTTATAGGGTGAAGGGGGTAATAGTAAGGATTTATAGGGTGAAGGGGGGTAATAGTAGGGATTTATAGGGGGAAGGGGGGTAATAGTAAGGATTTATAGGAGGAAGGGGGGTAATAGTAAGGATTTATAGGGGAGGGAGGTAATAGTAAGGATTTATAGGAGGAAGGGAGGTAATAGTAAGGATTTATAAGGGGGGAGGAGGTGAAATATTATCCGATCATCGCGAAAATCGATAGGGATCATCTTCATAATGACATTGACATACAAAATAAAAATCAAAAGAATCTGTAAACAATTGTAGCCTGTAGAGTGAGCACGAGTTGCACAATATAGCTAATAGAGTAAAACGTCAGGTCAGACACGATATTTCGGTGAAAAATTATCCGATCATCATGAAAATCGATAGATCATCATGAAAATCAATAGGGATCATCTTCATAATGACATTGACATACAAAATAAAAATCAAAAGAATCTGTAAAAAATTGTAGCCTGTAGAGTGAGCACGAGTTGCACAAT
Organism: Lottia gigantea; assembly: GCF_000327385.1. Taxonomy (NCBI): domain Eukaryota; kingdom Metazoa; phylum Mollusca; class Gastropoda; family Lottiidae; genus Lottia; species Lottia gigantea. Next base: position 540 of record NW_008710029.1, on the reverse strand, counting down.
ATAGCTAATAGAGTAAAACGTCAGGTCAGACACGATATTTCGGTGAAAAATTATCCGAGCATCACGAAAATCAATAGGGATCATCTTCATAATGACATTGACACACAAAATAAAAATCAAAAGAATCTGTAAAAAATTGTAGCCTGTAGAGTGAGCACGAGTTGCACAATATAGCTAATAGAGAAAAACGTCAAGTCAGACACGATATTTCGGTGAAAAATTATCCGATCATCTTACGTGTGGGCGTGTAAAAATTGACGAAGCTAGGAAAAGGGCGAGAAAGCGAGAGTAAAAAAGACAAGAGTCAAGAAAGCCTTCCCTTGCTTTCTCGCCTTTTCCTTTGCTTTCTCGTGGGTGGGAAATCGAGAGTAGATATGGCCTTAGCCGGCTTCCATATGATAGAGCACAGCTGTTAATATGGTTGTGAATGATGCCCTACTAAAGGCACGTAACAACATTTTCATATGAATACAGACCACAGTTAAAATATTGTTTCCCTTGCATTTGTCATAATGAGTGATGTAGTTAATGGCAGAGCTA
>NW_008710028.1:0-1978 GCF_000327385.1 Lottia gigantea | reverse complement strand
ATTGGGAGTCTATCCATTGTTGGGTCACTTGTTGAAATTTTCATCATGACCAAATTTGTAAAGCTATCTTTCTGCAGACTTTAATTCGTGAATGTTACTGGCTGGTCTGTTTTTCATTTGTTATAGTATTTAAGTGTGATATTATTTATATATATTCCATCATCCAGAAATAAAGCTAAGGTGTTATATTTTTTATCAACTATTATCGTGTTGAGTTTCAATTCACAAGAAATCTTCCAATAAATTATGATATAATTATAGAAATTCTGCACTCTTCCAACATTTTTCATTATTGTCTTGGACTAGTCATAGTATTTATTGATGTGTTGATCTATTTTTGATATTTCTGACCTTCCACAAGATTTATACCAGTACCAGTATCTAGAAATCAAATATCTGATGTTTTTAGATCCTGTACTGTTTCATCTAATCTGATAACATCTACTTTAGCCAATCAAAGTCCTTCATTCAATCACAAAATACCAGCTCTGTAGTGGGCACACATTTTATTGGTTAAAGCAGATGTCTGAAGTTTATTTAGGATCTAAAGGTTAATATGACGAGGCCAGTCTTGGGTAAGGGTAAACTGAAGTGACTCTATCTTGGGTAAGAGTAAACTGAAGTGACTCTATCTTGGGTAAGGGTAAACTGAAGCGACTCTATCTTGGGTAAGAGTAAACTGAAGTGACTCTATCTTGGGTAAGAGTAAACTGAAGTGACTCTATCTTGGGTAAGGGTAAACTGAAGTGACTCTATCTTGGGTAAGGGTAAACTGAAGCGACTCTATCTTGGGTAAGGGTAAACTGAAGCGACTCTATCTTGGGTAAGAGTAAACTGAAGTGACTCTATCTTGGGTAAGAGTAAACTGAAGTGACTCTATCTTGGGTAAGGGTAAACTGAAGTGACTCTATCTTGAGTAAGGGTAAACTGAAGTGACTCTATCATGGGTAAGGGTAAACTGAAGTGACTCTATCTTGAGTAAGGGTAAACTGAAGTGACTCTATCTTGAGTAAGGGTAAACTGAAGTGACTCTATCTTGGGTAAGGGTAAACTGAAGTGACTCTATCTTGGGTAAGAGTAAACTGAAGCGACTCTATCTTGGGTAAGGGTAAACTGAAGTGACTCTATCATGGGTAAGGGTAAACTGAAGTGACTCTATCTTGGGTAAGAGTAAACTGAAGTGACTCTCATGGGTAAGGGTAAACTGAAGTGACTCTATCTTGGGTAAGGGTAAACTGAAGTGACTCTATCATGGGTAAGAGTAAACTGAAGTGACTCTATCTTGGGTAAGAGTAAACTGAAGTGACTCTATCATGGGTAAGGGTAAACTGAAGTGACTCTATCTTGGGTAAGAGTAAACTGAAGTGACTCTATCATGGGTAAGAGTAAACTGAAGTGACTCTATCATGGGTAAGGGTAAACTGAAGTGACTCTATCATGGGTAAGACTAAACTGAAGTGACTCTATCATGGGTAAGAGTAAACTGAAGTGACTCTATCATGGGTAAGGGTAAACTGAAGTGACTCTATCATGGGTAAGGGTAAACTGAAGTGACTCTATCATGGGTAAGGGTAAACTGAAGTGACTCTATCATGGGTAAGAGTAAACTGAAGTGACTCTATCTTGGGTAAGGGTAAACTGAAGTGACTCTATCATGGGTAAGGGTAAACTGAAGTGACTCTATCATGGGTAAGGGTAAACTGAAGTGACTCTATCATGGGTAAGAGTAAACTGAAGTGACTCTATCTTGGGTAAGGGTAAACTGAAGCGACTCTATCTTGGGTAAGAGTAAACTGAAGTGACTCTATCTTGGGTAAGGGTAAACTGAAGTGACTCTATCTTGGGTAAGGGTAAACTGAAGCGACTCTATCTTGGGTAAGAGTAAACTGAAGTGACTCTATCATGGGTAAGGGTAAACTGAAGTGACTCTATCATGGGTAAGGGTAAACTGAAGTGACTCTATCATGGGTAAGAGTAA
>NW_008710027.1:55367-56268 GCF_000327385.1 Lottia gigantea | reverse complement strand
AGGGGGGGGGGGGGGGGTGTATATTTTCAATAATTCAAGATGAATGTATCAACAGATCAATTTCGGAAAAAAATTTATCGACCACGACGAGACTCGAACTCGCAATCTTCTGATTCGAAGTCAGACGCCTTATCCATTAGGCCACGCGGCCGTTAATACTGAGCTTGAGTGCCGTAGTTTTCCTCCAACGCCCTACTGTCCACAGATAAACCCCGATGTCCTTACTTTTGTTAAAAACAGAGCATTCATAACCTCGTTAATCAGGGCAGTGTTTTGTAAGCGACCATACCCTACCTAACGGGCCCGGTTAGCTCAGTCGGTAGAGCATCAGACTTTTAATCTGAGGGTCAAGGGTTCGAGTCCCTTATCGGGCTTCTAAGTTTTTTTTTCTTTTTTTCACACTGTTGTTCTGTGACTTTCAAACTTGAAAATGGTATAGATATGGCTGACTTGCGGTCTGGCTCGGGAGACAATTAGTCGAATTCGCGGGGTTGTAGCTCAGTGGTAGAGCGTTCGCTTCGCATGTGAAAGGCCCCGGGTTCGATCCCCGGCAACTCCAATTTTCTTCCATATTGCCAATCAGTCATCTGCTGCGAACGCCGAGTGGTTAAGGCGTTGGACTTGAAATCCAATGGGTTCTACCCGCGTAGGTTCGAATCCTGCTCGCAGCGACATGTTATTTTGTGTAACTATGATATTTTACCTTGAACCAAACCCTAAACCCTAAACCAAACCCCAGCCCAGCCAAACCCTTACCCTTAGTCTGTCCGCTCATGCAGGTTATTGTCTTTCATTGAGCATGATTGGGGATGTAGCTCAGTGGTAGAGCGTTCGCTTTGCATGTGAAAGGCCCCGGGTTCGATCCCCGGCATCTCCATGTAACTTTTGCATTAACTAGGTT
>NW_008710027.1:21087-22275 GCF_000327385.1 Lottia gigantea | reverse complement strand
AACTAATTTACTGTAAGGCTTCAGATTGTGGACACTAGCTGAGACAGTATTCTTCTCACAGTGATGTAAAAGATGTGAGATAAAATTTGAAGCTTGGATTAAAATTGTATAAAATTTTGTTAATTGATAATAAATATGCTGAATTTTAGATTAAAATTATATTGTTATTTACACCTCTGATTAAAATATATCATAAAAATAGTTTGCAGTAGGGCCTTTAGTGTTATGAAGTAAAAGGATCTAAATATAGAATATTTGAAGTTCATGATATAAATCAATGGAGAAAGTTTGAAATATTTGTAAATTAAATAGTAATGAGGCAAGAATACTGTATAATATAAAACTGCATAAAGTTCAGAAGGTTTACTATATTAATGAAAAAGGTAGTAAAATGAGATATAGATTTTAAAAAGGCAGCTGATAATCAAGACTACATGTTTTGGTGAAAAAGACTGGATGTGCTAGACTTGTTCTGAAAAGGTGTATTTAACAATATTTTTTAAAACCTCTGTTTCAAGTGTTTATTTTGAAGGTAAAGTTGTTTTAGCTGGGCAGAGACATCCTTATTAATGGATCTTTACATTCGAAATCAAAAGTTGCAAAGATCCATAAGGATATTTCTTAAAAAATTGCCAAATAGAGTTAAAAGTCTGCTCTAGTAAAAACTAGGGCGTCGTCTGCTAGTGTTGACACAACATATAAAGGAATGTATAGGCTATTATTACTACTGTTTTAAGCTATAGGGTTATAGAGACTAGTCCATTCTGATGAATTAAGATGGTAGGTACTTTAAAAACATGTTAAAATATATAAAAGTTATATATATACACTTATAAAATAAAACTATGAAAATTCAATGTTAATTGAATTGTCAAGAGTGATGTTAACAAAACAGGAGGGTAATATAAATTTTTGGATAAAAACATGTCTGGGGTAAAATTGTTTCAAGTAGATGAGTGCATTAGCTAAAATATTTTTATATAAAAGGACAAGATCTATATTGCACTGAGGGTTGTCTATGTGTAGGTTCCTTCGAATGTAAATAGTCTGCCTTGCACAGGATAAAATTATGTTTAGAAGCTCATTTGGAATGGATTTAGTAAAAGATTGAAGTCCAAAAAGGATAAAACATTTAAAATCATGATGAGTAAAACTAAAAGGTAAAATATCAAGCAACATTTGCTGAAT
>NW_008710027.1:18715-20323 GCF_000327385.1 Lottia gigantea | reverse complement strand
CATATATTAAGATTATCAGGGTTAAAATAGGGTTTAAGCCATTTTAAAAGCAGAGATTGTCCCTTTAATTTAATGTCTACTAACCCCATGCCTCCACAGGATTTGTCTGATGTCATGACGTCATATTTTATTAAGGGAGGTTTGCCACTCCATAAAAACTTTAAAATTAACTTCTTTAGTTGTTGTTGAATATGGTCAGGCATGGGGATAATAGACATTGTATAATAAAATTTAGACATTAGCAATGTATTAATGACAGTGACTTTGCCTAATAAGGTTAAATTTCTCTTATGCCACAAGTTTAATATTATTTGCACTTTATTAATCTTATGTTCCCAATTATTCTTTATACATTCCTTTATATTGTGTCCAAAATAAACACCCAGAATCAAAATTATGTCAAATGCTACTTTGAGAGGTAAATCTATGTTAATTGTTTTGTGAATAGCAGAGCCAAATGGCATAATTGTTGACTTCTGGATGTTTATTTTGGCACCTGAAGCCTTACAGTAAGTATCTATACAACTAAAAACAGTATTTACAGAGTTCAGGTCAGCAAGTGTCAGGGTTGTATCATCTGCATGCTGATATATTAGGGACTGAGCCTCACTGTTTTTAATTCTAATGCCTTTTGCAGGTGAATGCTTTATAATTTGGTTAAGAGGCTCAGCACATAATACATACAGCAATGCAGACAATGGGCAACCCTGGCGCACTGACCTTAAAATAGGGAAGTAAGGTGACAGATGCCCGTTTACTTTAACCGTGCTCTTAATGTCTGTGTATAGAATCTTTATCCATTTCCTGAAGGTTGGACCAAAACCGAAGCATTTTAGAACATGTTGCAAGTATTCGAAAGAGATTCTGTCAAACGCTTTTTCGGCGTCTATTTGGCAGAGCCACATATCCTCTTTTTCTTGTTCGACATAGTCAATGACATCACGGATACTTGCAACATTTTCCAAAATGCTTCGCCCAGGAACAGCGCAAGACTGCTCAGGGGAGATAATTTGTTGAAGGACATTCTTAAGCCTGTTGGCTAAAATCTTAGATAAAAGTTTAACATCAGCATTTAAAAGGGATATTGGTCTAAAATTTTTTAAAAGTTTTTTATCACCTTTTTCTTTAAAAACTAAAACAATGACACCTCTTCTCATAGATCTAGATAAAAGGTTATTATCAAAAATAGAATTCAAAACATGTAAATAAAAAGGCATTAAAATATCACTAAAATGAGTAAAAAACTCAGTTGTCAAACCATCGAGCCCTGGGCTTTTTCCTCTAGACATAGAGTTTAAAGCATTAAAAACTTCTTGAATTAAAATAGGGGAGTCTAAAAAATCTTTGTCCATGTCAGATATTGAAGTATTTAGATGATTGCACACTTCATTAATGTAATAAAAATCATCCTCCTTTTTTTTGGAATAAAGATTAGAATAAAAATTAGAGCATTCATATAAAATTTCCTGTGTATTATTTACAATATTACCTTCCCTATCCTCTAATTCTTTTATAATATTGCTGTTCTGTCTCTGTTTTTCTAAGCTTAAGAAATATGAAGAGCACCTGTCACCTTCAGTGGAGTATATAAATTTACTCCTTAATATG
>NW_008710027.1:16596-18665 GCF_000327385.1 Lottia gigantea | reverse complement strand
TTACTGTCTCTTAATCTGGGGTAGTGGCATCTCTTTACTGGGGCTATTTTCCCTACTATTAAGTGGTTTAAGTTTGGAGGGGGTGGGGGATTGTCGAGAAACTGGGACTCGTCTGTAGCGACCGTTCTTATCTTTCACGGCTATAAATTCCATGCCGCTATTCGTTTCTTCTAAAAAGTCATCTATGATAGAGTATTCGTCTTTATTAATGTTAAATGATGGGGGGTTAATTTCGGGGGGATTAGTATCGGGGGCATCATGGCGTGTAGACTCTGCGGATGGCAAAACTTCGTTATGGCTCGGTTGTTCTAGATTAATGTTCCCTTCGTCGTCATTGTCCTTCTTTTGTTTTTTCCCCTCTTGATTGTTCTCACTCTTATCAGTGCTTAGGTCTCGTTTATTATTATTCACTATTTCTTCGTCATGTTCCCCTTCGTTAGTGTCAAAAAACTGTTCACATTTACACAAATTTTCTGCCTTTTCACATTTTTCACAAGTAGGGGTGGGGCATTTGAAGGCCATATGTCCGAAAAGTCTGCACTTTGCACATTTGATCTGGGGGCATTCCTTCTTCTCGTGGTCCGGGCTTAAACATTTGTAACAAACTTTAGTCTGGTTGTTATGTAGGATTTTAAAGGATTGTGGCCCCTCTAGAGTCTCAAAGTTCATTGCCCACGGAAGGGATCTCAATGTGGGTGGAAATTTACATTTCACGTGCCGAGTGCCGTCAGCTACATTGGGAAACTTCTTATGAAAGTGTCTTACTACTGGGCCTACAATTTCCACTCCGAATCTTTCCAATTTCCTTACAATAATATCATCTTCAAGGTAGGGGGGTAAATTAAAAAAGGAGACTACTATATAAGGTGAAAAACAAAGTTCGGGTTCATATCCTAAATCGTTCACAGTGAGTCCTTCGCACAACAGATTTGCATTTTCCACACTATCGACCGTTATTTCTATAGTCGAGGGGTACCTGGGTACACACGCAAAACATGACCCCTCCCCGAGTTTCCCTTCTACTGCTTCAATAAATTCATCCAACGTAATAAGTTTCAAATCAGTTACCTTTACTCTCACCGTACTCTCTTTCTTATATCGTCTGTTCTCCATCGTATCCAAAAATCACACCTCCGCTAATCCTATGCGGGGTGGCGAATATTGCACAAAATAGGGGCAAAAGCCCCTAAATACACGATATATACAGTCAACAAATAACAATAACAAAGTCAATATTTACAAAAACAAGTAAAATCCAATAGTACAGTGAACAAGGTTCGATACGCTTGGGTAATTCTCGGAGCACACTAATTAACGTGTTTACACTACGAGATACTAACCAACCTTTTTGAGTCCAGAGTGCTGACCATTACACCATAGAACCGTCAATTCTGACGATAAATGTTGATCCTTTGCCGAATATATCGACCAAGTATGGCTTTCAGGTTTTCTTTAGACTATTTATAACTCTGAAAAGATTTCATCGACCATCGGCAATGGCCCCTTAGCTCAGTCGGTTAGAGCGCCGTGCTAATAACGCGGATGTCATGGGTTCGAGCCCCATAGGAGCCAGAGATCTGTTTTGTTTTACCTACGAAGAAAACATTGGGGTATCTAAGTAGTTATGTGCACAGCAGTTTTAGATGAAATTATACTAAAAATATTACAGAGATATTCTCTGAATTTCATCTCCGGCGGGATTCGAACCCGCGACCTCTGGATTAGAAGTCCAGCGCGCTATCCGCTGCGCTACGGAGACAGCCAAGAGACACTGGAGCTGGGAAAATTCCACCCCAAGTAGACGAAATGCTGCTGAATTAATGAACCTGTAGGCAAGAAACACGACGAATCAGACTGTCCAAACCTTTAAAAATAAAAACAGTAAGGTTCTACCGAGACTCGAACTCGGATCGCTGGATTCAAAGTCCAGAGTGCTAACCATTACACCATAGAACCGTTGTGGCCTGACTACCGTATAGGCCGCATCTTGCAAATCTGGGGGTTTGGGTTAGGGTTAGGGCTCAGCTGTGGGCAGGTAACAAATCTACCAGCCTGGCCATCATATTCCT
>NW_008710027.1:13929-14817 GCF_000327385.1 Lottia gigantea | reverse complement strand
CAACACGCTCAATTTCAACAACGGAACACTTATCAGCAACAGACCCAAAATCTACAACAGGCCCAATTTCAACAACTGGCACTTTCTCAACAATGGGATTATTTATATTATCAGACCCGCTCTCCACAACAGATTCAATATCATTGGCGAATTTATTGTCAGATTTCAGGTCACCACCAGGAAAGGGGGTAGAATTATGGTTAGGGATATTATCCCTGTCAAACATTGAAGTATCACGATCAGTAACACATTGGCATTCCCAATCATACTTTCGGCATCTCTTGCAAAATATGGCAGTACATGAACGTTTTCCATGCCCATGTTTCCTGCATCGAAAACATTTAAACTCTTGGCAATCAGACATCATATGACCAGATTGAAGGCAAACAAAACATACCTTTTCCTGGTCATTATGCCGAACAGCATAGGACACACCATCAAAAGTAGTTGCATATGGCAGACTGGCTACTTCTTTCGGAAATTCCACTTTCAAGAAGCGGGTACCATCATATTTGCGCTTTCCTTGGAAATCAAAACATTTTCGATTAATTTCACCAACAGGAATAACACCCCAAAATTTTAATTTTGATAAAATATCCTTATCATTAATGTAAACAGGGATATTCATAAATGAAACCACTTTGATGCGAGATTCAATAAATTTGCAATGAAAACCCGCTCCATCAGCCAATAAACCATCATTTGCTAAATTCTTAGCTACATCGTGATTTATGAGAGTAACATCAAAGAAATCACGTCCAGGAACACAAGCCAAAACGGAATCTTCACCCAGCTGATCTTCAATAAATCTAATGACTTTCATAGCTTTATACTTTTGATGATCATTTATTTGAACCTTTACGGTATTGCGTTTAACAAGTAGCGTCA
>NW_008710027.1:11351-12418 GCF_000327385.1 Lottia gigantea | reverse complement strand
TAAGTATTTTTATTGTTTTATTAAAAAAAATGTTAAAAGATATTCTTCCTTTTAATTTTTCACATAATGATTTTATATGTTTTATGCTATTTGGATTGCAATCTTCTAACAAATCACAGCCAAATGAACTTTTAAACCTTATTTTATCTTGTGCTAGGCAAACTATCTATATTAGAAGAAACACCTGCATAGACAATCCAAATAGTAATATTGATCTAATTAAACTTTACAAACATATTTTAGGAAAATCTCTCTTATATATTAAACCCCTGTATAAGAGACATGTTTTTATTCGAAAATTTATTTTACCCTCCTTTTTTATTAACATACAACTGGATAATTCTATTGGTATTGATTTTAACTAAGTTTTAAATCCTTACTATAATGTTTTCTTATTTTATTCAAGAGTGAATTACCATAGTTTTAGTAGGCGACGTTTTTATAGCGCTATACACAAACACATGTAGTCTCATATGAATAAGTATTTTACTTTTTTTACTCCAATAAAGAAACTTCATCTGTGATAATGATTTATAATTTTTCCTTTTAATTATATGATAACTGTGATATCATTGTATTATATTGTATTGTATATTATAACTTATGATGAATAAATATTTACAAGAAAAAAAAAAAAAAAGCGCGTTCGGCTGTTAACCGAAAGGTTGGTGGTTCAAGCCCACCCAGGGACGATCATTTTTTTTTAGTCTGTGGTAAACTACTGATCCGTCCATGTCCTTACTCGTAAGGAGATTGACGTTGTCAGGATGGCCGAGCGGTCCAAGGCGCTGCGTTCAGGTCGCAGTCTGGTTCTCCAGGCGTGGGTTCGAATCCCACTTCTGACATAATAGTTTTAATGTGTTCTTACCTTCATTGGGTTAATCCTTAACACATTTCCATCCCTTTTTAGCGAACAGGAGACACAAAACACAGCTAAAATCCACTGTTTTGATTGTATCCATGCTGAACAAGTAAACAAACGTCACAAACTTCATCACTATGGTTAACTATTGTTGACGTCATTGTTCGTGTGCAAATAGAGAAAATAGAAAAATTAGGAAAATTGG
>NW_008710027.1:10275-11301 GCF_000327385.1 Lottia gigantea | reverse complement strand
GTGGCCTGACTACCGTATAGGCCGCATCTTGCAAATCTGGGGGTTTGGGTTAGGGTTAGGGCTCAGCTGTGGGCAGGTAACAAATCTACCAGCCTGGCCATCATATTCCTTGCCACCTTTCCTCACTCATCGGTACATTTTCTTACTTATTTGCTTCTTCTCTTTCTTATTTCTTAAACAGGAGATAGTAAATTAAATTGTTTAGAAAAAGGGCGAGCGGTATTTTCTCCTCCAGAGTAGCAGCAAGTGTGCAGCATTAAGAAAAAAAATTAAGCTTGGAGATGCCGGGTATCGATCCCGGTACCTCTCGCATGCTAAGCGAGCGCTCTACCATTTGAGCTACACCCCCGACAAGATACGTCCTGATGGTAGCGGGATTCATCCTTAAATCGAACCATGCACTGCAATTGTGTTAGACAACTGAAGAATTATATCAAGCACACACAGCATATTTTATATCCTAGTTTTGAAAAATGGTCAAAAAATAAAATAATCCGAGGTTTCGACGAGGCTCGAACTCGTGACCTTCTGCGTGTTAAGCAGACGTGATTTTTTTTTTTTTTTTTTTTTTTTTTTTTTATTCAAATATATATACAAATACATACATACAGTTATAACCAATAATAGTCAAGGAATGATTGAAATATATACATTTGAGGCTCAATATTTACAAAATTAAAGGTATAAAAGATTATTTTTAAGGTTTTTAAGGTTTTAGTAGGGAAAAGAAGTATAGTACAAAAGGATAAAAGGTATAAAATTTATTTATAAACAGGTTAAAAGCAGAGCCTCTTTTTTCACATATATTTGTATTATATAAAATATAGTACAAAAAATATGCAATAGTAAAATAATGTATTTGAGGTAGGCTGAATTTGAAATAGGTTAGATGAGATAAGCTAGAATGCAGATTTGCACACTTAAAATCAAAATTATTCTTGAAAACCATTAAATATGGCATTATTAATTATATTGAAAGAAATATTTCAGCAAAGTAAGTTTGAAATCAGTATCAAGCTTATCGAA
>NW_008710027.1:6163-10225 GCF_000327385.1 Lottia gigantea | reverse complement strand
TTCCATGTATGTTATTAGCTGATGTGAGAATATTATGAACTGGTTGTGCTGACAGTACATATAATAGTGCACTTAATGGACATCCTTGACGAGGGCCTCGTTCCACAGGGAAATATAGGGATAAGTGGCCATTTACTTTCACACAGCTTAATACATTAAAATAAAATAATTTAATATGTGAAATAAAGTTTTGGCCGAAGCCATAAGACTGTAGAATTTGGAATAAATAAGAGAACCTTAAACTATCGAACGCTTTTTGGGCGTCTATTTTTAAAATGTATGCAGTGATATCATTGGAATGAGTGTAACTAATGAGATCTCTTATAGAAGATATATTGTTAGCAATATCTCTACCTGGCACACAAGATTGCTCAGGGGAGATAATGCTAGCAATACATGTTCTGAGGCGAAGAGCAAAAATCCTTGTATATATCTTGTAGTCAACATTAAGGAGTGTTATAGGGCGATAATATTTCAAATTTCTTTTGTCTCCTTTATTTTTGTAAAAAAGGCTTATAATTCCTTGTTTCATGGTTTTACTGAGATTTTGAAGATTGAAAATATTTTCTAATATATACATGTATATTGGTCCTATCGCATCCCAGAAGTGTACATAGAACTCAACGGTTAGGCCATCTGATCCGGGGGATTTCCCCCTTTTCATACCATCAAGGGCTCTATATGCCTCCTGGGATGTGATAGGAGCATCACACTTGTCTCTGTTGATATCACTCAAGCGCACACTGATAGTACTGCATATAGATTTTTGGTGTAAATGGGTATCTGTACATTCTGGCTCTTTACTATATAGTTGCTTATAGTAATCAGTGCACGTTTGAATGACATCAGGGGGATTATCTATAACTACATCATAAGAATTATAAATGGAGTCTATATAGTTATATTCCTGTCTTTTCTTTTCTAAACCTAGAAAATAGGAGGTGCACTTTTCATTTTCGAGGGCGTCTTGTGATTTTGATCTTAGTATTGCGCCTTGACATTTTTTGATTTCATATATCTCTATCTTACTTTCTAGGTCTTGAATAAGGGCAGGATCATAATTAAGGCCTTTGCTTGCTTTTTCTTGTTCTTTTAATAAATTGTTACTTAAGTTCCAAAATTCAGTTTTTTCGGTTTTAGCTTTTTCTTTGGAATACTTGATTGATTCCTTTTTAATGAGATATTTAAGGGTGTCCCACCACAAAAGTGGAGCATCCTTATATATCTCATTATCAACTTGACTAGTGATTAAATTTTTAACAACATCATTATATTTGTTATCTGTCAGTAGGGTGTTATTAAAAATCCAGGTACCTGGTCCCCTTTCAAATAATTGAAAATTAAAAATGCATACGATAAAATTATGATCTGAAAAACTACATGGTTGTATAAAAGAGTACTTGGCAAAATTGGAAATACAATTACTAAAAAATACATAATCAATTCTACTTAGTTTTAAAGAGCCCTCTCTGTCTTGTGTTCTGGTAAAATGTTGTTTATTTGGATTAAAATATCTAAAAGAGTCAATCAAATTATTATTATTTACAAAGTTATTAAATGAGGTGGAACTTTTTTTTATTGTATGCATTTTTTTACATCTATCTTTATTTACATCTAAAATTTCATTAAAATCACCACCTAAAATGCTAGGCTGGTTAATACTTAAATAATCATTTTTTAAAATGTCAAAAAAGTATATCCTTTCATTATAGTTATTTGGGGCATAAATAGAGAAAATATCTAAGTTTTGATTGCTTATGGTAATGTTGATTTTTAAAATTCGTCCATGATCATCTTTGGTTTCAGTATTGATATTATTTGCAAATTTATTGACTATAAGAATGGCTACACCTTTTCGATTGTCTGTTGAATTATTATATAAAATTTTCCCTTTCCATAATTTTTTGCAATAATTTGTAGTTTCTTCATCCCAAAATGTTTCTTGTAAAAGTATAATGTCAAAGTTAAGAAAAATAAATAAAGTAAATAAATTTTGGATATTATGCGGGTTTTTGAGTCCATTTGCGTTGAAGGAAACTAGTTTCATGTTCCGTTGGAGGGCGGTTGGGTGGGATTACACAAGGGATTCACCACTTTTTGATTTCCTTGGAGCATTTAGATTAGGTTTAATTGGGTCTGTTTTAAAGCGGTTTCTGGTACTAAGAAATGAGTGTGTATCTGCAAGTTCTCTACGTAACAATTCACGTTTTGATACAATATTGTCTATGTTTTCTAAAGTTTTCATGGAGCTGTTGATTTTACTATTTAGGGTTGGGCTGCGGGAAGCTGCTTTAGGTGGCAGGGGGTATTTTGAGAGTGTTTTCTTCGGGATGGATTTTTCTGGAGGTGGGGTATCACCATCATGACTATTAGGGTGGGTATCGGGGTTCACATTGGGAGCAATGGGGGAATCAGCATTACTGTTCTTGGATTCATGTTGCTCACTATCTTCTATTTGGTCATTGGTTTTGCCTTTTTTGTTTTCATTTTTCGGAGGAGTTATAGTTTCTGTTTGAGTTCTTTTGATGGGTTTCGTTCTATCTATAGGAGTTTCAATTAGTATAGGATGAAGGGTATTATCGTCGATTGGCATATCAGTTGTATTTGGTTCACTTAACAGGGGGGTTGTCTCTTTAAATTGTTGGATAGGATTTAGTTCAGGTTCGCTAGTTGATTTGAGTTCAGAGATACATTTGCAAACGTGAGTGTATTCACCACAATTAATACAAACACTCTCTTCGCAGAATTTTTTTATGTGTCCTCTTTGACCGCATCTTTTGCACTTTGAGTCTGGGCAGTTCTTTATTTCATGATCGGGATTTAGGCACCCAAAACAAACTTTGGCCTGGTTGTTATGCTTGACAATAAATGATTTGCCATCTAGCATTGTGGCATATGGGAGGCTGTTAACATTTGGAGGAAACTCGCATTTTATATATCTTGTACCGTCGGGGATCTCTCTGTCTTCGTATTTGATCTTCCTATGCCTTATCTCACCCAGCGGCTTCACATTCCACCCTTCGAGCTTCGCCAATATTTCATGGTCGGAAATATATACTGGGATATGCATAAATGAGACTATCACATATTTAAACCCTACTGGAGTGAATTTCAGTTCTTGATTATTTACAATGATAGGCGTTTCATTCAGATGTTGCAGTCTATCAGTACGATCAAAAGTCAATTCTAAATTACCTTGTAAAGGGCATGCGTAGATGACACTATTTGTTCCAACAATTTCTTCTACCTCTTTTATCACATCAATAATCCTTATATCACTATATAAATCTACATTAATAGTCCTATTCTTGAAATCTTGTTTAATATCCATTGCATTAGCCATTTTCACTGTTTGTAGCTTTCACTAAGTGAGGAGAATCTCAATGTTGATCATGTTCACGGTTGAGTAGATCCTGGAGACGACGTAAACACGACTTTCTAGCTTAGATACTCAACCGGAAAAGAGTCTCGTGCTCTACCGACTGAGCTAGCCGGGCATGTAGTACCGTTGCAAGGAATCTTGCCGCCAAAAAAAACAGATACCATTTCAGAGGTCCCGGTAAGAGATCACAAAGGACAACTGGCGCTTGTGTTAGGGCTTGTGGCGCAATGGATAACGCGCCTGACTACGGATCAGGAGATTCCAGGTTCGAATCCTGGCAAGCTCGGAAACCTTTTTCCATTTTTCGATGAAACCTGCAATTAAGACCACTGTGTCAGTTGTGTAAAGGCGCTCGTACGACCACTTACGCAATTGCGACCGCAATTCACAAGTCGTCGTGGCCGAGTGGTTAAGGCGATGGACTAGAAATCCATTGGGGTCTCCCCGCATAGGTTCGAATCCTATCGGCGACGGTTATCATTTTTACGGTTTGATATCATTGCTCTGCTGTTGTGCTGTTTACAGAAACCACAAATATATTTTCTAAAAAAAGTAAGGTTCTACCGAGACTCGAACTCGGATCGCTGGATTCAGAGTCCAGAGTGCTGACCATTACACCATAGAACCGTCAATTCTGACGATAAATGTTGATCCTTTGCCGAATATATCGACCAAGTATG
>NW_008710027.1:2681-4944 GCF_000327385.1 Lottia gigantea | reverse complement strand
GGTTTCTGGCTGTGAAAATGGACTGGTACTCAGCGCTCCGATATGGTCTAGCGGTTAGGATTCCTGGCTTTCACCCAGGCGGCCCGGGTTCGACTCCCGGTATCGGAACATATGTTTTTTCCCCCGTTCACCACGTTGTTTTTCTTTTTCTCTCCAAACTCTTGTCGCCTTCCTCTCCAATTTGGCTCAGCAACTCGACCTACCACTTCGAAGCCTCTCTCGTGATTGCAGCCTCATCCACCAGCCCCACGGACACCGCCGTACCTGATTGGGCAGGGTGCTGCGAGAAGGGAAACAAAAGCCCTGTGTCATGCAATCAAAACTCATGTGTAATACTCTTTTCTCCGTGTTTCCCTGTTCAAAGGAGGGAGAAAGAATACCAATGAATTTTAAAGGAAATGCGCTGCCGAAAGTAGAGTTAACAAAAATAAAAAAAAAACCCATCCTCCCCGGCGGGGAATTGAACCCCGGTCTCCCGCGTGACAGGCGGGGATACTTTTTTTTTATCTTGTAAATATTTATTAAACATAAATATGATACACTACAATATAATATTATGTACTACAATATAATATAATACAATACAAAATGATAAAATACAATATTACTTATTACTGGTATAAAGGGGATAAGATCAAATTATATACATGTGTCGTTATCACAGATTGTTTCTCCATATTGGAGTTAAAAACATAAAAGATTGATGTATCATCATGGTACTATATTGCATATAGAACCTCATAAAATAAAAACAATATTGAAATTATAATAGGATTAAAAACTTAACTAATTTTACTGCAGGGCTTCAGATTGTGGACACTAGCAATGACATTGTATCTCTCATAAGCGGTATCAAAATAATAAGAGAGTATAGATTAAGATTTTGATTGAAATAGGTGAAAAACAGGTTAAATTTTGTCGAAAGATAACTTAAAAGATGAAATTTATATTATTGTTATTTGCACTTTAGGGTAATATATATACAAAAAAATAGTTTACAGTGGGCAATTAGTTTGATGTAGTGGAAAGATTTAAATATAAAATATTTAAAAATCAAGCATTAGATTAGTCAAAAAGGTTTAAAATATTTGAAAAGTAAGTAGTAATTACACGGAAATACTAAGGACATCACGTGAAATTCAAGAAATTTGTTACATTTTTGAAAAAAGTATAAATATAGGATATAAAATGTTTTTTTTTTTTTTTAAAAGCAACTGATAGATCAAGACTACTTAGGTTGGTGAAAAGGACTGGATACTCAAAGCTGTTATGGTACGGTGTATTAACAATATTATTTAATTTTCTGTGTTTCAAATACTTATTATGACTGAGAGATTGTTTTGGAGAGGCAGAAATATCCTTATTAATGGATCTTTACATTCGAAATCAAAAATTGCAAAGATCCATAAGGATATTTCTTAGAGAATTGCCAAAGAGAGTTGAAAGTCTGCTCTAGTAAAAACTAGGGCATCGTCTGCTAGTGTTGACACAACATATAAAGGAATGTATAAGCTATTATTACTGTTGTTTTAAGCTATAGGGTTATAGAGACTAGTCCATACTGATGAATTAAGATGCTAGTTACTTTAAAAACATGTTAAAATATATAAAAGGTGTATATATATACACTTATAAAATAAAACTATGAAAATTCAATGTTAATTGAATTGTCAAGAGTGATATTAATAAAACAAGAAGGTAGAATAAACTTTTGGATAAAAGCATGTCTGGGATAAAATTGTTTCAAATAGATTAATGCATTAGCTAAAAGTCCAGAGTGCTAACCATTACACCATAGAACCGTTGTGGCCTGACTACCGTATAGGCCGCATCTTGCAAATCTGGGGGTTTGGGTTAGGGTTAGGGCTCAGCTGTGGGCAGGTAACAAATCTACCAGCCTGGCCATCATATTCCTTGCCACCTTTCCTCACTCATCGGTACATTTTCTTACTTATTTGCTTCTTCTCTTTCTTATTTCTTAAACAGGAGATAGTAAATTAAATTGTTTAGAAAAAGGGCGAGCGGTATTTTCTCCTCCAGAGTAGCAGCAAGTGTGCAGCATTAAGAAAAAAAATTAAGCTTGGAGATGCCGGGTATCGATCCCGGTACCTCTCGCATGCTAAGCGAGCGCTCTACCATTTGAGCTACACCCCCGACAAGATACGTCCTGATGGTAGCGGGATTCATCCTTAAATCGAACCATGCACTGCAATTGTGTTAGACAACTGAAGAATTATATCAAGCACACACAGCATATTTTAAT
>NW_008710027.1:0-1003 GCF_000327385.1 Lottia gigantea | reverse complement strand
AATTCTGACGATAAATGTTGATCCTTTGCCGAATATATCGACCAAGTATGGCTTTCAGGTTTTCTTTAGACTATTTATAACTCTGAAAAGATTTCATCGACCATCGGCAATGGCCCCTTAGCTCAGTCGGTTAGAGCGCCGTGCTAATAACGCGGATGTCATGGGTTCGAGCCCCATAGGAGCCAGAGATCTGTTTTGTTTTACCTACGAAGAAAACATTGGGGTATCTAAGTAGTTATGTGCACAGCAGTTTTAGATGAAATTATACTAAAAATATTACAGAGATATTCTCTGAATTTCATCTCCGGCGGGATTCGAACCCGCGACCTCTGGATTAGAAGTCCAGCGCGCTATCCGCTGCGCTACGGAGACAGCCAAGAGACACTGGAGCTGGGAAAATTCCACCCCAAGTAGACGAAATGCTGCTGAATTAATGAACCTGTAGGCAAGAAACACGACGAATCAGACTGTCCAAACCTTTAAAAATAAAAACAGTAAGGTTCTACCGAGACTCGAACTCGGATCGCTGGATTCAAAGTCCAGAGTGCTAACCATTACACCATAGAACCGTTGTGGCCTGACTACCGTATAGGCCGCATCTTGCAAATCTGGGGGTTTGGGTTAGGGTTAGGGCTCAGCTGTGGGCAGGTAACAAATCTACCAGCCTGGCCATCATATTCCTTGCCACCTTTCCTCACTCATCGGTACATTTTCTTACTTATTTGCTTCTTCTCTTTCTTATTTCTTAAACAGGAGATAGTAAATTAAATTGTTTAGAAAAAGGGCGAGCGGTATTTTCTCCTCCAGAGTAGCAGCAAGTGTGCAGCATTAAGAAAAAAAATTAAGCTTGGAGATGCCGGGTATCGATCCCGGTACCTCTCGCATGCTAAGCGAGCGCTCTACCATTTGAGCTACACCCCCGACAAGATACGTCCTGATGGTAGCGGGATTCATCCTTAAATCGAACCATGCACTGCAATTGTGTTAGACAACTGAAGAATTA
>NW_008710026.1:0-1979 GCF_000327385.1 Lottia gigantea | reverse complement strand
GTTCAGCTATTACGAACTGTGTCTTATACCGTGACACAGTAGTATCTATTCTTGTATCTTCACAATATCAAGTTATTACGAACTGTGTCTTATACCTTGACACAGTAGTATCTATTCTTGTATCTTCACAATATCAAGTTATTACGAACTGTGTCTTATACCTTGACACAGTAGTATCTATTCTTGTATCTTCACAATATCAAGTTATTACGAACTGTGTCTTATACCTTGACACAGTAGTATCTATTCTTGTATCTTCACAATATCAAGCTATTACGAACTGTGTCTTATACCTTGACACAGTAGTATCTATTCTTGTATCTTCACAATATCAAGCTATTACGAACTGTGTCTTATACCTTGACACAGTAGTATCTATTCTTGTATCTTCACAATATCAAGCTATTACGAACTGTGTCTTATACCTTGACACAGTAGTATCTATTCTTGTATCTTCACAATATCAAGCTATTACGAACTGTGTCTTATACCTTGACACAGTAGTATCTATTCTTGTATCTTCACAATATCAAGCTATTACGAACTGTGTCTTATACCTTGACACAGTAGTATCTATTCTTGTATCTTCACAATATCAAGCTATTACGAACTTTGTCTTATACCTTGACACAGTAGTATCTATTCTTGTATCTTCACAATATCAAGCTATTACGAACTTTGTCTTATACCTTGACACAGTAGTATCTATTCTTGTATCTTCACAATATCAAACCATTACGAACTGTGTCTTATACCTTGACTGAAATAGCCGCCTTTCTTATATCACATCTTCACAATGTCAAGCTATTACGAACATCGTCTTATACCTTGACTGCAATATTCACCTTTTTAATATCACATCTTCAAAATGTCAAGCTACTACGAACTGCATCTGATACCTTGACTGCAGTAACCACTATTCTTGTATGAAAAAATTGTAGATAACAAGCAGCTATTGAATTGTACAGAGAATGCAACCAATCACAAGATTCAATAGAAAGTCTGTATAGATTAACCATATTAACAGTCTTTGTCGAGGGCTCTGATTGGCTGTATTTGCAAGCGTACAATGCAATCAAATCCCTGCATTCTGTGATACAAAAAAGGTGATTTCAGGCAAGGTATTAGAAGCAGTTCGTAATAGCTTGACATTGTGAAGATGCCTCAAAGTAGACCGACACGAGCGAGGCTATGTATAAGATAATGACTGAGGCTCTATGTATAGGATAATGATCGAGGCTCTATGTATAGGATAATGACCGAGGCTCTATGTATAGGATAATGACCGAGGCTCTATGTATAGATAATGACCGAGGCTCTATGTATAGGATAATGACCGAGGCTCTATGTATAGGATAATGACCGAGGCTCTATGTATAGGATAATGACCGAGGCTCTATGTATAGGATAATGATCGAGGCTCTATGTATAGGATAATGACCGAGGCTCTATGTATAGGATAATGACCGAGGCTCTATGTATAGGATAATGACCGAGGCTCTATGTATAGGATAATGACCGAGGCTCTATGTATAGGATAATGACCGAGGCTCTATGTATAGGATAATGACCGAGGCTCTATGTATAGGATAATGACCGAGGCTCTATGTATAGGATAATGACCGAGGCTCTATGTATAGGATAATGACCGAGGCTCTATGTATAGGATAATGACCGAGGCTCTATGTATAGGATAATGACCGAGGCTCTATGTATAAGATAATGACCGAGGCTCTATGTATAAGATAATGACCGAGGCTCTATGTATAAGATAATGACCGAGGCTCTATGTATAGGATAATGACCGAGGCTCTATGTATAGGATAATGACCGAGGCTCTATGTATAGGATAATGACCGAGGCTCTATGTATAGGATAATGACCGAGGCTCTATGTATAAGATAATGACCGAGGCTCTATGTATAAGATAATGACCGAGGCTCTATGTATAAGATAATGACCGAGGCTCTATGTATAGG
>NW_008710025.1:7717-8800 GCF_000327385.1 Lottia gigantea | reverse complement strand
AGCAAAAGAATACAGGATTAAGTTTCGGTACTAGTAACGGGCTTGACGAAAACATCGACTTACTGACGGACATCATTGATGCTCTGATGCATTCCTTAAGTTTGGCAAAATGGCTGTAGTGTACTGACTGAATCAATGTTGCATTTATTTTTTCGTTTTCTTTTGTAATTTTTGGTGTTTCGTATTCTGTAAGGTAGCATCGACGAATGACGGATGAAATGTTTTCCCCTATCTAGGGCTTCCTCATACGTCAGTACGTCAGTGAGTTCGCCACTCCGTCAGTGAGTTCGTCACTCCGTCAATGAGTTCGCCGCTCCGTCAATGAGTTCGCCACTACGCCACTTGGGTGATTGACGGACTGACGTCAATGACGGATTAAGCCAATGGCAATGAATGACGGAGCTACCGATTCATTGACGGAGTGACGGATGAATAAGGCGTGTATGCATGAGGGCTACCTCATACGTCACTCCGTCAGTAAGTTCGTCACTCCGACAATGAGTTCGCCACTCCGTCACCTGGATTATGTTATACGTAACTACGTCAACCCGTCACTGGGATGATTGGCGGACTGACGTCAATGACGGATTGATGGATGAATTAGCTGTATATCAGCCCTGGACTACTTCATACGTCATTACGTCAATGAGTTCGCCACTGACGGACTGGCATATTCTTTCGTTTTTATTTTAAGAAACGCTAGTATTCATCATTTTGTAAGGTAGCATCGACGTACGTCTTTCTAAAAATTTCGTTTTGATTTCGTTTCGTTTTTTGTTCGGTAGCATTGACGATTGACGTTATGACGGAATCACTGACGTGAGTGGCGAACTCATTGACGGAGTGACGAACTCACTGACGGAGTGACGGGTGAGGTAGAATTAATTGACTAAATCAGTGCCCTCGCCATAATGTTTACAGTTTTTCTGTCGAGTGTACCAATTGGCTGTATTCGATGGCCTACAATCTAATCAAATCGTTGCATTCCGTAATTAAAGAAAGGTGGCATTAAGTAGGTATAAGACGATGTTCGTATGCGCTTGACTTTGTGTAGATGCCTGANATGATGTTATTAATTTCATT
>NW_008710025.1:0-900 GCF_000327385.1 Lottia gigantea | reverse complement strand
TCTGGGAAAAAACGGAACTCAAATATCTGCCATAGAACAGAAAATAATTTTTGACAGTTTTCATGCATATTGGTCATAGAGGCAAATATGGCCAATAGCCAGTTNTGTTAAATACTCCGATATGGATCAACCTTTGCTCTTTTCTGACTAATTAGACCCCAGGGACTTCAAAAAACCCCAAAATTCAATTCAAAATCAGTAACTTTTCAAAGTAGCTATTTGCAGTCTTCACAATGGTGCACAAGAAGTGCTCAAATCTAAATAAATTTTTTGCTTCAAAAGTTACAAAGCTACAAAGCTGAAACTTGCAGGCAATCTTCACATGGACTATCTGCACATCTGGGAAAAAACGGAACTCAAATATCTGCCATAGAACAGAAAATAATTTTTGACAGTTTTCATGCATATTGGTCATAGAGGCAAATATGGCCAATAGCCAGTTTTGTTAAATACTCCGATATGGATCAACCTTTGCTCTTTTCTGACTAATTAGACCCCAGGGACTTCAAAAAACCCCAAAATTCAATTCAAAATCAGTAACTTTTCAAAGTAGCTATTTGCAGTCTTCACAATGGTGCACAAGAAGTGCTCAAATCTAAATAAATTTTTTGCTTCAAAAGTTACAAAGCTACAAAGCTGAAACTTGCAGGCAATCTTCACATGGACTATCTGCACATCTGGGAAAAAACGGAACTCAAATATCTGCCATAGAACAGAAAATAATTTTTGACAGTTTTCATGCATATTGGTCATAGAGGCAAATATGGCCAATAGCCAGTTTTGTTAAATACTCCGATATGGATCAACCTTTGCTCTTTTCTGACTAATTAGACCCCAGGGACTTCAAAAAACCCCAAAATTCAATTCAAAATCAGTAACTTTCAAAGTAGCTATTGCAGC
>NW_008710024.1:7786-8688 GCF_000327385.1 Lottia gigantea | reverse complement strand
TATATTTTTAGTATAATTTCATCTAAAACTGCTGTGCACATAACTACTTAGATACCCCAATGTTTTCTTCGTAGGTAAAACAAAACAGATCTCTGGCTCCTATGGGGCTCGAACCCATGACATCCGCGTTATTAGCACGGCGCTCTAACCGACTGAGCTAAGGGGCCATTGCCGATGGTCGATGAAATCTTTTCAGAGTTATAAATAGTCTAAAGAAAACCTGAAAGCCATACTTGGTCGATATATTCGGCAAAGGATCAACATTTATCGTCAGAATTGACGGTTCTATGGTGTAATGGTCAGCACTCTGGACTCAGTCTGGCTTCCGCTTTCATAGTGAAAGGACGTATTTACCTTAGCTCTGAAGTTCAACCAAGCGAGACTTTATTACTAGTGTTCAATAGTGACTTGTAAATAGATTGTGTATATAACAACTTTATATATAGTGTAAATTTGTACATAAACTACGCTCGTTTAGGGGCCTTTTGGCCCCATTAACTGTGATATTTAACTGTGATATTCAATTTTTTGTGATACCTTTACTGTGATATTTTTTCTTGGATTTTCTCCACCCCGCATAGGATAGCGGCGGTGTTTGACTGGATTATAAAATGGCGACGTCGGGACGACGCTACGCCAAAGAAAATACTGTAAAGGTAAATGCTGTTGATTTGAAAAAGGTTTTCATGATTAATTTTATTGAAGCTGCAGAAAGATGTATTGGCGAAGGCTCTGTATTTGCATGCGTGCCTAGACCCCCAAATAGTATAGAAATAACTTTGAATTCTGTTGAAAATGCAATGAGACTATGCGAAGAAGGATTGACTATTGATAATGATAACTATTCAGTTGAGTTGTGTTTCTCTAAAAACACAGTTGTTTCGATATTTAACCTACCTAGC
>NW_008710024.1:0-1080 GCF_000327385.1 Lottia gigantea | reverse complement strand
CGACAAAATTTAACCTGTTTTCACCTATTTCAATCAAAATCTTAATCTATACTCTCTTATTATTTTGATACCGCTTATGAGAGATACAATGTCATTGCTAGTGTCCACAATATGAAGCCCTGCAGTAAAATTAGTTAAGTTTTTAATCCTATTATAATTTCAATATTGTTTTTATTTTATGAGGTTCTATATGCAATATAGTACCATGATGATACATCAATCTTTTATGTTTTTAACTCCAATATGGAGAAACAATCTGTGATAACGACACATGTATATAATTTGATCTTATCCCTTTTATACCAGTAATAAGTAATATTGTATTTTATCATTTTGTATTGTATTATATTATATTGTAGTACATAATATTATATTGTAGTGTATCATGTTTAATAAATATTTACAAGATAAAAAAAAAAAATCACGTCTGCTTAACACGCAGAAGGTCACGAGTTCGAGCCTCGTCGAAACCTCGGATTATTTTATTTTTTGACCATTTTTCAAAACTAGGATATAAAATATGCTGTGTGTGCTTGATATAATTCTTCAGTTGTCTAACACAATTGCAGTGCATGGTTCGATTTAAGGATGAATCCCGCTACCATCAGGACGTATCTTGTCGGGGGTGTAGCTCAAATGGTAGAGCGCTCGCTTAGCATGCGAGAGGTACCGGGATCGATACCCGGCATCTCCAAGCTTAATTTTTTTTCTTAATGCTGCACACTTGCTGCTACTCTGGAGGAGAAAATACCGCTCGCCCTTTTTCTAAACAATTTAATTTACTATCTCCTGTTTAAGAAATAAGAAAGAGAAGAAGCAAATAAGTAAGAAAATGTACCGATGAGTGAGGAAAGGTGGCAAGGAATATGATGGCCAGGCTGGTAGATTTGTTACCTGCCCACAGCTGAGCCCTAACCCTAACCCAAACCCCCAGATTTGCAAGATGCGGCCTATACGGTAGTCAGGCCACAACGGTTCTATGGTGTAATGGTTAGCACTCTGGACTTTGAATCCAGCGATCCGAGTTCGAGTCTCGGTAGAACCTTACTGTTTTTATTTTTAAAGGTTTGGACAGTCTGA
>NW_008710023.1:20756-22762 GCF_000327385.1 Lottia gigantea | reverse complement strand
ATAAACGCCTAATTGTATTGAAATATGTCTCCTACGTATTCTGAAGGTTTCAACAAATAATAAGAGGTTGTAAAGGTCGAGNCTTTTCTACAAAGTATTCTCTATCGCTTTATGATCGAGACTACAGTGTCAATCAATCCTTTTTGAGGTACATTATTAGCGAAATGCACAATTTATATCCATTTCCCACATAATGACAGAGGGGCCAATACAGTCAATATATATGTTTCAATATTTAGAATGGTGTAGTAAAGCGGAGGAATTTAAGACAAAGTTACACAGTTTTTAATATGTAATCGGATAGGTGAAAATTAGATAAGTCAATAACCACCATCTAAAAACACAAGTGACTTTTTTCACAAAATGTAAATGTTCGATATACATACCTTATAACAAGGATAGTCAGGCAAGGTAATAAACGCCCAAGCTTTCATATTATTTCTTATTTACTAGTACAGTAACAATCACCAGTATGAAATATTCAACCTTGTGTTTTTGCGTTATAATGAACTGTGTATTTAAAATCCATCAAGAACTGTTTACAAGCTAAAAAGTGAATGCATTTTCAAGATAAGGGCAAAAACTCATAAAAAGTGTTTTTCAATTTTCAATCCTCAGGCTATAATACTGTGCCTTAAAGAGCAATTGTGGACAGACGGACCGTCAGACATGGGTGACGCCAAAACACGCTCCACTTCATGTAATAAAAACACTTAAATTCTCATCTCATCCCTACAGATTAAAGAGATACTAATGCTTTAAACATAACCAAGATTCGCTCGATTGCTGAGTTCTGCACGTTCAGGATTCATCAAATCAATCGAACGGTCAATAAAACAAGATGGAATAGGGTTCAGAACCCGTTCCACATGTTCCCCAAAAATAGTAAGTGTAGAAGGAATTAGTACTAACGATTTGGACCGCAAAACGAAACCCGAAACATATTGGCGAAACATTGGTAGCAGGTAATGAACTTTTCAGATGGGAAAGTATATCAATATAAGTATTTCACAATGAAAAGTGGTATCAGGTGTCCCGAAGAGTGAGCATACCCTGTCTGAATAAGACATATCCGCTTCTGTACAGATAGACGGGACCGGTTCAGACCTCTCAATCAACTCGAGCACAATCATTGCAAACCAACCAAATATGTTTTCATTGCCTTTTGAATTATTTAAAAAGAAAAAGAAAATAAATTATGTACATTAAAGAATGTTAGTTAATCATTACTACCTACACCCTCAATTAAGGAGTACTAATCTTGTTAACATTTATATGGACTTTTTATGTAGTTCGTGTTATTTTTAGAGATCTTTTTTCTCCCTTCCTTTTGGGGTTTTGCATGCCTTTTTTGACTATTTTATCTAGATTTGGAATATCATGTCTAAAATTGAACGTTCTTTCAGGTTTTGTGAGATAATTAAAGATTTTCATGCAGAAAGATAATTCTGAATATAGTCGTTTTGTGTGCCGTGACAGTCAAGCGGAAGTTGATAAAATGAAGTGGTCTACTTTCAGTTTGGCTAGCTCAGGATTTTGCATGAACATGATATATTGAAATTTTGTCCAAAAACTAAATATTGGCCAGCCTTTCATATGACATATTGGAAAAGTTTCAACGAGATTTCTGTAAAAAGTTATAGAAGGTTGAATTTAACATGGAAACAGATGGCAAATGAATAACCAGTCTTAGTCCTTATAGGTTTCTTTGGCTCCATTTAAAATCTTTGTCCGAATAACTTAAAACAATAATACTGATTTGCAAACGCACATTGAATACAACTTGTGAAATATGAGTTCTGTAAACTCCCATCATTTCAATCTTTTATAACTTTCATATTATATTCTTAATGGAATAATATTTGGTCAGATGTAAACTAAAGTTAGAAAAACACATCACTTTTTAATCTGTTCATATGGATTTTCATTCACATAAGCAGCTCCTAATGAACTGTAATGGTTAACATTTGACTGTTCAGTTAAATCATTTTCTACTGTATCATTGA
>NW_008710023.1:12636-16675 GCF_000327385.1 Lottia gigantea | reverse complement strand
TATCTGTTAGTGTATATTTTATGTCAATACAATACTTACTCTGGTTACAAAGTTCTGATTTAAAACCTGGTTTACATCCACCGATACATATACCATTCATATTGTTACATTCTAGATTTAAACAGTTGTTAGAACAAAGTTGTAAACAATTTCTACCATACGTTCTAGTTGGACATTCTGTAATTATATACATGAAGATTATAGTGAGTTCAATCGTTGAAAAATGTCCGAATTAAAAAACAGACTTATTACAATAGCTCACATAATAATAAGTATACAATATTCCAGTTGACCGGGTTTACTTATTTCGAAACTTCCTATGTCCCCAATATATTAAGAAAACAAACAATTCGATCCAAATTTCAAAGAAGAAATTTTAGCGCTTTTTCATTAAACATACTTTGATTACAGCTTGATCCAGTATAACCTGGTAAACATCCTTCAGTTGAACATACTCCTGTTATATAATCACATGGTACACCATCTTTACAATAACAAAACTTCTCACACTCTTTACCATATGTTCTATTGGAGCATACTGTAATATAAAACATATTTACAATAATATTATCTTTACAATAACAAAACTTCTCACACGCTTCACCATATGTTCTATTGGAGCATACTATAATATAACAAATATTAACAATAATATTATCTTTACAATAAGAATACTTCATACACTCTTCACCATATGTTCTATTGGAGCATACTGTAATATAATAAATATTAACAATAATATTATCTTTACAATAACAAAACTTCTCACACTCTTCACCATATGTTCTATTGGAGCATACTATAATATAACAAATATTAACAATAATATTATCTTTACAATAAGAATACTTCATACACTCTTCACCATATGTTCTATTGGAGCATACTGTAATATAACAAATATTAACAATAATATTATCTTTACAATAACAAAACTTCTCACACGCTTCACCATATGTTCTATTGGAGCATACTATAATATAACAAATATTAACAATAATATTATCTTTACAATAAGAATACTTCATACACTCTTCACCATATGTTCTATTGGAGCATACTAGGACATAACAAATAATCACAATATTATTATCTTTACAGTAACAAAACTTCTTCACCATATTATGCTCTACTGCAGTGAGAGCTGTCCAATCCCTCACTTTCTGATTAAAACTGAACGTTCATTACGAAGTTCTACAGTCATATTGTTTGTCTTGTCACAAATTTAAAGATGTCTAGTACTTTAACCTATAGAGTAAGTAAAGATAAATGTGAATAGCCAGATCGACAGACGGAGGGTCCGGATTCGCGTGGGTGTCAAAAATAGAGAAAACATTAATCTTTGAACAAGGAAATCGGAACATGTGGATAAAAACTTATGTCCTTATTAATATGTGAATGTATAAAACTTACAATACTAATGTTAATTATACTTACCATAAACCTCCACTTCACAAAAAGAATAGAAAAGCTTTTCGATAACAATAGTTCTTGAGATATTGATTTTACTACCCCAAATTGTTTTATTACAGTTTACTGTGAAGTCTATACTAGATGGTTGAATATCATTAGGTTGTTTATAACATTCAACTGAAGCACCATTATCTTGTATAACATCTATTTTAAATCCTTTTAGAGTGTATAAATCTGTAATAAACCATTAGAATAGATTATTTATTTTACTTTGACATCATTATCTTAACAAACCATAATATAATATGGTAATATACCATAAGATCATATATTATACTATTTAAAAGAATACTACCTCTCTTAGAATGGACATAAAATTAAAAGTCTCATACTTGTCAACAAGTATATATTCATCAGATGGACCTACTAGGTTTTATGACTAAAAAATAGAAACTCTATATAAGACGATTTATCCATTACACTAAATAATCATTGAAACACACTTCTAAACATGTTTCAAAATTACTTAATTTAATTAAATATTATTCAGTTTTATGGATTTATTGGATTATAGGGATTATGTTGTATAGCTAGATGAAAAAAGATCCTGTTAAGTTTAAACATTTCAATTTTTTGTTCTTCCTCTAAGAGGTAGTATACCTTTAATTTCGGAAGCATTATCTTGTAAAAGATCTATCTTTAGTTTAGATCTGAACTATAATAAAATATATTAATCAAATTAATTTATCGCCAATTCTTTCAGTGGTATTAAGTCTCTTTTCTTTTTCACAAACTTTGTTTCACATCAATGACAATAACTCTATCATCATAAAACTGAATATGGGCATTGATTAGAACATACGGGCATTAATAAGAACATAACATAGACATGTTGATACAAACTGATTATAAATAATTAGTAAATTACTAACACTCATCGATAGAATTATCAGTATCTCCGGGATAAGTATAAGTATCTCCTTGTCTATATAAAATATGTATTTGTCTGATAGAGTAGGTATCTATTAAGTTTACACTCCACCATGAATTATTATTATAACCAGTATTCATACATCTAAAAATATCTTGTGATCTATCACCATCTACTGCTAGTTCAGGTCCCAAAACATCGTATTGTGATACTTGAGACGCTGGTTTCCCTAATGCAACATTCTCTAAGATAAATTACAGAAACTTATTATTACATATATATACCATAAATAAAAACAAAGTAGAAAGTTGTAACAATTCCCTCATCATCAGGAGTATACAACATACTATATGATATTTTATAGATACATAATAAAATCTTTCTTTACAACATCGTACACAATTGGTGAAGTAAAATTTCTTATGGTCCTCACATTTAGGTGAAAACGTGATAAAAAAATACGGCATGACACCATGCAACTTTTTATTAATTCTCATTTGAGAGGTTTTTATTTGTCCATTCACATTGACACCTACAGATCTGATTACAATATCTCATGAAGAGGTCTTTGAAGTCTCTTGCGCAGAAGAAGAAGATGAATTTCGTCATAGAAAAAAAATGTAAAGTTGATTGATATTTGAGAAGAACGATGTAAATGAAATGAAATGTGGTATGATTCTGTATTTAAATGAAACGTACAGAACACGCCAATCGAGTTACCCCTATTCCCCCACCCCACACCTCCAGCTGCTTTCAATTTTTTTTTATCATTTTACACAGTGAAATAATTTCCTGTGGTCCCTGCTCGGCACCTCACCTAACATTTCCCAGAAACGTCACTGACGACCAGACGTTGAATTAACATTGATCAACTTTGAAAATAAAACTCGTTTAGTATTCTTCAGTATATTTTATATGTCCAAGTTCTATAAAATACATAAATCATATATAGATAGTACTATACTATTAGTATTACAACAATACTTACGTTTTTGACAAGTAGAACCATACCAGCCTGTTGCACATCCATTACTCTGACAACTACCATCAGTATTACAATCATTATCATTTGTACAATGACATGTAAATAACTCTAAATAACCAAACTGTTTACCTAAATACAGATAACATATCACAATTAGTATACATTTATAACAATGACATGTAAATAACTCTAAATAACCAAACTGTTTACCTATAATACAGATATTATTTTTTCTAATTTCAGATCAGAATAAGAACAGAAGAAAACCCAATATCAAGACCCTTAATCCTAATTTCTAAATAAAGTGTCTGCTCCACCCTAGGCCTGTACATTTGGGAGAATCAAACCCTCCCTTCCCCGAAATCTAATACTGTCCGTGCCAGGCCAGATCAGACAATTTATTTTGACTTTGGTATATTTTATTTCATCTTATATATATTTTATTTTTTTTGTATATATTGTATATGTTAGGATTTTGACATTTGTTTCTCGTGCATATAACAAACTTTCTTCAAAAAAATTTGCATTAATCTTTTAATCTAACCAAGTAAATTCAATTGCCATTATTTATGTTTTTCTTCCATGTAAATTATACTCCGAAATAATCCATCCATTTAAATTACTACTCGGGTATAATCAAAATTCAACGTTAGTTCTAATCAATTTACAATTCACTAATCCCGCTTATTTTATCAAATATTTCTCATGTT
>NW_008710023.1:6576-9367 GCF_000327385.1 Lottia gigantea | reverse complement strand
AAGATAGTTCATGCCCACTATAAGAGCCTTCAAGAGAAATTCCCCCATGTCTATAAGCAGAAAATGATAGTTGCATATTCAAAAAATAAGAACTTAAATGATAATATTGTTCATAGTAAACTAAAAACAATCAGTACATAACAGATACTATACTTCTCGCCCATCGGGCGAGTTATTTTTTCTAATTTCAGATCAGAATAAGAACAGAAGAAAACCCAATATCAAGACCCTTAATCCTAATTTCTAAATAAAGTGTCTGCTCCACCCTAGGCCTGTACATTTGGGAGAATCAAACCCTCCCTTCCCCGAAATCTAAATAACCAAACTGTTTACCTATAATATAGATTACATATCACAATTAGTATACTATTATAACAATAACATGTAAATAACTCTAAATAACCAAACTGTTTACCTATAATATAGATAACATATCATAATTAGTATACTATTATAACAATGACATGTAAATAACTCTAAATAACCAAACTGTTTACCTATAATACAGATAACATATCACAATTAGTATACTATTATAACAATGACATGTAAATAACTCTAAATAACCAAACTGTTTACCTATAATACAGATAACATATCATAATTAGTATACTATTATAACAATGACATGTAAATAACTCTTAATAACCAAACTGTTTACCTATAATACAGATAACATATCACAATTAGTATACTATTATAACAATAACATGTAAATAACTTTGTTCCCACTATATCAGAAACTCATTATTTTGTAAGCAACTCTACGAATAAAAGGTACCCGATCCAGGAACATCTAACATGTGAACATTCGAATGTAATATATTTAATTTCATGCAAGAAATGTCCCAAACAATATGTAGGAGAAACTAAGAATAATTTACGAACTCGCTTTAATGCTCATAGGTCAGACATCAAATTAAAGAAAGACAAGCCTGTTTCTAATCATTTCAACCTCGACGACCATTCAATAGACGATCTCACCCTAATCCCAATTGAGCGTATAGAAATTGACTTGCCCGAAGATGAAACTACCAAATTCCGTCAATCTAGGGAGGCCTATTGGATTGAGACATTGAATACAGCAAGACCTATAGGACTAAATATTCATCATAATGTAGGCATAGCACCCTTTGTTGTCCCGTTTAATACAACCAGCAATCGAGCAAGCAAGATAGTTCATGCCCATTATAAGAGCCTCCAAGAGAAATTCCCCCATATCTATAAGCAGAAAATGATAGTTGCATATTCAAAAAATAAGAACTTAAATGATAATATTGTTCATAGTAAACTAAAAACAATCAGTACATAACAGATACTATACTTCTCGCCCATCGGGCGAGTTATTTTTTCTAATTTCAGATCAGAATAAGAACAGAAGAAAACCCAATATCAAGACCCTTAATCCTAATTTCTAAATAAAGTGTCTGCTCCACCCTAGGCCTGTACATTTGGGAGAATCAAACCCTCCCTTCCCCGAAATCTGAATAACCAAACTGTTTACCTATAATATAGATAACATGTCACAATTAGTATACTATTATAACAATAACATGTAAATAACTCTAAATAACCAAACTGTTTACCTATAATATAGATAACATATCATAATTAGGATACTATCATAACAATAACATGTAAATAACTCTAAATAACCAAACTGTTTACCTATAATACAGATAACATATCACAATTAGTATACTTTTATAACAATAACATGTAAATAACTCTAAATAACCAAACTGTTTATCTATAATACAGATAACATATCACAATTAGTATAGTATTATAACAATGACCTGTAAATAACTCTAAATAACCAAACTGTTTACCTATAATACAGATATCATATCATAATTAGTATACTATTATAACAATAACATGTAAATAACTATAAATAACCAAACTGTTTACCTATAATACAGATAACATATAACAATTAGTATACTATTATAACAATGACATGTAAATAACTCTAAATAACCAAACTGTTTACCTGTAATACAGATAACATATCACAATTAGTATACTATTATAACAATGACCTGTATTAACTCTAAATAACCAAACTGTTTACCTATAATACAGATATCATATCATAATTAGAATACTATTATAACAATAACATGTAAATAACTCTAAATAACCAAACTGTTTACCTATAATATAGATAACATATCATAATTAGTATACTATTATAACAATGACATGTAAATAACTCTAAATAACCAAACTGTTTACCTATAATATAGATAACATATCACAATTAGTATACTATTATAACAATGACATGTAAATAACTCTAAATAACCAAACTGTTTACCTATAATACAAATAACATATCACAATTAGTATACTATTATAACAATGACATGTAAATAACTCTAAATAACCAAACTGTTTACCTATAATACAGATAACATATCACAATACGCGTATATGCAAATATTGTCATGACAAGAAAGAGAAATTTTATTTTTACTCTTAATTATTAGTTTTAAGTCGTAGGCATAATGACATTCAAAATATTTCGAATTGGACACCCTGAATATTTATACAATAAATTTACGGAAAGATCAAAATTAACGGAAACCAGTATGACACTGAGATCAGAAACACTCCGAACTTTAAACATACCGAAATGTAATAAAAATGCTATGATGAGAACATTTCAATATACAGCTTCTTTACTTTGGAATTCATTACCACAAACTGTAAAACATAACCCTTCTTTATATACATATAGACAAGAGCTGAAGAAGTTTGTTCTTACTGACAATACTGATAATGA
>NW_008710023.1:0-1245 GCF_000327385.1 Lottia gigantea | reverse complement strand
GTCAATTGATATAAAACCTGGTTGAAAACCATCAATATAATATCTACTATTAATATTATTATAAACTGTACTCACTATATTTTATTTACCTTGTGTACAGTCAATTGATATAAAACCTGGTTGAAAACCATCAATATAATATCTACTATTAATATTATTATAAACTGTACTCACTATATTTTATTTACCTTGTGTACAGTCAATTGATATAAAACCTGGTTGAAAACCATCAATATAATATCTACTATTAATATTATTATAAACTGTACTCACTATATTTTATTTACCTTGTGTACAGTCAATTGATATAAAACCTGGTTGACAACCATCAATATAATATCTACCATTAATATTATTATATACTGTACTCACTATATTATATTTACCTTGTGTACAGTCAATTGATATAAAACCTGGTTGACAACCATCAATATAATATCAACCATTCATATTAATATATACTGTACTCACTATATTATATTTACCTTGTGTACAGTCAATTGATATAAAACCTGGTTGACAACCATCAATATAATATCTACTATTAATATTATTATATACTGTACTCACTATATTATATTTACCTTGTGTACAGTCAATTGATATAAAACCTGGTTGACAACCATCAATATAATATCTACTATTAATATTATTATATACTGTACTCACTATATTATATTTACCTTGTGTACAGTCAATTGATATAAAACCTGGTTGACACCATCAATATAATATCTACCATTAATATTATTATATACTGTACATACTATATTATATTTACCTTGTGTACAGTCAATTGATATAAAACCTGGTTGACAACCATCAATATAATATCTACAATTAATATTATTATATACTGTACTCACTACATTATATTTACCTTGTGTACAGTCAATTGATATAAAACCTGGTTGACAACCATCAATATAATATCTACTATTAATATTATTATATACTGTACTCACTATATTATATTTACCTTGTGTACAGTCAATTGATATAAAACCTGGTTGACACTATCAATATAATATCTACTATTAATATTATTATAAACTGTACTCACTATATTTTATTTACCTTGTGTACAGTCAATTGATATAAAACCTGGTTGACAACCATAAATATAATATCTACTATTAATATTATTATATGCTGTACTCACTATATTATATTTACCTTGTTTACAGTCAATTGATATAAAACCGTGGTTGAAAACCATCAANNTATAATATCTACTATTAATAT
>NW_008710022.1:0-1983 GCF_000327385.1 Lottia gigantea | reverse complement strand
GACATAGAATGGGAGTAAGAAACGATGTTTTGGTATTTAAAATTATATGTCAGAGGTCTTGAAGGTACAGCATTTTAGGGTCCATTTCCTACAATTGATGAGTTCTTGGGGGTACAGGTAAATAGGGTTCATTTCCTACAATTGATGAGGTCTTGAGGGTACAGGTAAATAGGGTTCATTTCCTACAATTGATGAGGTCTTGAGGGTACAAGTAAATAGGGTTCATTTCCTACAATTGATGAGGTCTTGAGGGTACAAGTAAATAGGGTTCATTTCCTACAATTGATGAGGTCTTGAGGGTACAGGTAAATAGGGTTCATTTCCTTCAATTGATGAGGTCTTGAGGGTACAGATAAATAGGGTTCACTTCCTACAATTGATGAGGCCTTGAGGGTACAGGTCAATAGGGTTCATTTCCTACAATTGATGAGGTCTTGAGGGTACAGGTAAATAGGGCTCATTTCCTACAATTGATGAGGTCTTGAGGGTACAGGTAAATAGGGTTCACTTCCTACAATTGATGAGGCCTTGAGGGTACAAGTAAATAGGGTTCACTTCCTACAATTGATGAGGTCTTGAGGGTACAGGTAAATGGAGCTCATTTCCTACAATTGATGAGGTCTTGAGGGTACAAGTAAATAGGGCTCACTTCCTACAATTGATGAGGCCTTGATGTTACAGGTAAATAAAGCTCATTTCCTTCAATTGATGAGGTCTTGAGGGTACAGGTAAATAGGGTTCACTTCCTTCAATTGATGAGGTCTTGAGAGTACAGGTAAATAGGGCTCATTTCCTACAATTGATGAGGTCTTGAGGGTACAGGTAAATAGGGTTCATTTCCTACAATTGATGAGGTCTTGAGGGTACAGGTAAATAGGGTTCATTTCCTACAATTGATGAGGTCTTGAGGGTACAGGTAAATAGGGTTCACTTCCTTCAATTGATGAGGTCTTGAGAGTACAGGTAAATAGGGCTCATTTCCTACAATTGATGAGGTCTTGAGGGTACAGGTAAATGGAGCTCATTTCCTACAATTGATGAGGTCTTGAGGGTACAGGTAAATAGGGCTCATTTCCTACAATTGATGAGGTCTTGAGAGTACAGGTAAATAGGGCTTATTTCCTACAATTGATGAGGTCTTGAGGGTACAGGTAAATAGGGCTCATTTCCTTCAATTGATGAGGTCTTGAGAGTACAGGTAAATAGGGCTCATTTCCTTCAATTGATGAGGTCTTGAGAGTACAGGTAAATGTTTTGAAATTGATGAAGTCTTTTACAAATGGTAGGCCAATTTTATTTTTGGGAAATATGATAAGGAAAAGGGTTATCTTTAAGATATTCTTGACACTTTTAAGAATTAGAACCCGGCACCTCGTTTGTCTACAATATCTTATAAGATATCGACATCCTTTGTAAAATCGCAATGAAAGTATAATAATAACGGCATTGAAATTAGACAATACACGTCGTTGGTACCATGTCTTTAATTGTAGATAAACTAGGTGCCTGGTTTTGGTTCTGAAATGAACTGGATACCTCCAGTAGAGCGATATCAGCCGTGAGCTAATACTTAAAAAATAACATCATTTTAATATTTGAGTGACGAGAATGGGCCCATAGTGATAGATACAATATTGTTTGTATGTCTTTATCACAGCAAAATGGGCATAAAACAGAGACAGGTAGATCTCTGGAATTTTGATTTGAAAAATATAGAAAACCTCATTTCAAACCATTTTTGATTTATTTGGTTTAAAATTTGATCTATAAGATCATGCAAAATATAATGCAAATGTCATTTTCAAGAACCATTAGTATTTACTTATTGATATCTATTTAAATGACATTGTTGAAATATCAATGCCGTGTAATGGATGTATATTTTAAGAATTCCATTAGAAAGAATGTAGATCAAGATATTAAGATAGGCGACGAGTTAAAGAGATTCAAGGAGCTTCGTAACCTTTGTTGATTGTCATTTAG
>NW_008710021.1:0-1984 GCF_000327385.1 Lottia gigantea | reverse complement strand
TCAAGCAACAATACTGTGTATAGAGCACTTAATTTTACTTCGTGCAGTCTGTGAAAGGGTCACAAGACAGGGGCAATAACTCGTCAACATATTTTCAGAACCCTGAATCTATTAGTAAGTGACCGTTCCATGTCTGCAGTGAATGAAACCAAACAGGATTAAAAAAACATTGTTTACCTTTTACCTTTAACAAAAATCAATTCATTCTAAATAAAACAAAAAATTCAAAGCAATAAGCCTAGACTTTTGCAAAGAACCGGACAGTAAAATATTGTTTAACCCTTCACCTGTGAAAATATATCGATTTATTCTAAATAAAACAAAAAATTCAAAGCAATAAGCCTAGACTTTTGCAAAGAACCGGACAGTAAAATATTGTTTAACCCTTCACCTGTGAAAATATATCGATTTATTCTAAATAAAACAAAAAATTCAAAGCAATAAGCCTAGACTTTTGCAAAGAACCGGACAGTAAAATATTGTTTAACCCTTCACCTGTGAAAATATATCGATTTATTCTAAATAAAACAAAAAATTCAAAGCAATAAGCCTAGACTTTTGCAAAGAACCGGACAGTAAAATATTGTTTAACCCTTCACCTGTGAAAATATATCGATTTATTCTAAATAAAACAAAAAATTCAAAGCAATAAGCCTAGACTTTTGCAAAGAACCGGACAGTAAAATATTGTTTAACCCTTCACCTGTGAAAATATATCAATTCATTCTAAATAAAACAAAAAATTCAAAGCAATAAGCCTAGACTTTTGCAAAGAACCGGACAGTAAAATATTGTTTAACCCTTCACCTGTGAAAATATATCGATTTATTCTAAATAAAACAAAAAATTCAAAGCAATAAGCCTAGACTTTTGCAAAGAACCGGACAGTAAAATATTGTTTAACCCTTCACCTGTGAAAATATATCGATTTATTCTAAATAAAACAAAAAATTCAAAGCAATAAGCCTAGACTTTTGCAAAGAACCGGACAGTAAAATATTGTTTAACCCTTCACCTGTGAAAATATATCGATTTATTCTAAATAAAACAAAAAATTCAAAGCAATAAGCCTAGACTTTTGCAAAGAACCGGACAGTAAAATATTGTTTAACCCTTCACCTGTGAAAATATATCGATTTATTCTAAAATAATGTTGAAAGAGTTGTTAAATAAAGAGGTTCTACGTATCAGTAAAAGAGTTATGGCCCAGGTCGGTCGAATGATATTATTAATGCCATTAACGCAGCGAGCCGTGAGATCATATCAAACTACAAAACTTTGTAAATACATCAAATATGTATTAGATATTAGAAATATATCCATATTGCCGTCCCAAAGGTTTCATACGATCTACTACCGATACAAATATCAAAGGTGTGTTTTCCATGATTTGAAATAATTCCTATATAAAATCAAAAATATTATTGTGTATTACCTTGTATCGAAATATACACAAAATCAAACATATTATTGTGCATTACCTTGTATCTTTGTACCTTCTGATTTGTCTATAACAGATTTAAAGTAATGTATTCCCTGATTTTTAACAAAATAAAAGGTATGTTTTCCCTAATTTATTTAATAGTGTAACAAAGCTAAAAGTAAGTTATGCTTCCCTTGATTTGAAATAAATTAAATACGCAATCAAGGTTATATATTCACTGTTTTAAAATTCTTTAAATACACAATCAAAGGTATGCATTCCCTGATTAGTTTATTACAATTTCCAATTCACAGAAATTGAAATCGATTTAGAGGCCTTTAGTATTTTGACTTTCCTAGTGGATGTATTAGCTATTACATATATTGTTATAGTTTTCCTGTATGTGCTTACATGACACATTTTTAGCCTTAAAATCGTTTGTGACTGTTATTAGCAAACCTCCAAACTTTTGCAACTATGCATTGCATCCTTTCGAAATATGAAACGTGAAACCTTAATTATATTGGACATTATTTCAAAGGTTGAATGTATACATCTCAT
>NW_008710020.1:0-1985 GCF_000327385.1 Lottia gigantea | reverse complement strand
TGTTTACCGTGCCTAGGGCTTCCACATACGTCAGTACGTCAGTGAGTTCGCCACTCCGTCAGTGAGTTCGCCACTCCGTCACTGTGGTGATTGACGAAGTGACGCCAATGACGGATAAAGCCAATGACGGACTGACGGGAATGATGGATCCATTGACACCAATGCCGGAGCGACGCATGAAGAAGCGCTGCATTAACGGACTGGCTCGAATGAAGGATTGAGACAATATTATGATTGTCTGATGTTAATGAAAAAAACCCCTAAAATGTAAAAATAATCTAAGAATGGATCAAAAACTAAACTTTGATAACATTGTCAGGTTAACTAAACCATTGACGTGACGCACTGACGGTCGAAGCATTCATTGACGGAGTGGCGAACTCATTGACGTTGTGGCGAACTCATTGGCGGAGTGGCGAACTCACTGACGTACTGACGTATGAGGAAGCCCTAGATGGAGTGGCGAACTTACTGACGGTGTGGCGAACTCATTGACGGAGTGGCGAACTCACTGACGTACTGACGTATGAGGAAGCCCTAGACAAGGGAAAACATTTCATCCGTCATTCGTCGATGCTATCTTACAAAATTACGGGGCTCTACGTAAATAACAAAGCGAAAGAATACAGGATTAAGTTTCGGAAGTTTCGGTACTAGTAACGAGCTTGAGGAAACCATCGACTTACTAACGGACATCAGTGCTGCTCTGATGCATTCCTTTAGTTTAGCGAAATGGCTGAATTATACTGACTTAATCAATGCTGCATTTATTTTTTCGTTTTCTTTTGTAATTATTGGTGTTTCGTATTCTGTAAGGTAGCATCGACGAATGACGGGTGAATGTGGTGATTGACGAAGTGACGCCAATGACGGATAAAGCCAATGACGGACTGACGGGAAAATGGATCCATTGACACCGATGCCGGAGCGACGCATGAAAGAGGGCTGTGTTAACGGACTGGCTCCAATGAAGGATTGAGACAATATAATGACTGTCTGATGTCAATGAAAAAAACCCTAAAATGTAAAAATAATCTAAGAATGGATCAAAAACTAAACTTTGATAACATTGTCAGGTTAACTAAACCATTGACGTGACGCACTGACGGTCGAAGCATTCATTGACGGAGTGGCGAACTCATTGACGTTGTGGCGAACTCATTGGCGGAGTGGCGAACTCACTGACGTACTGACGTATGAGGAAGCCCTAGATGGAGTGGCGAACTTACTGACGGTGTGGCGAACTCATTGACGGAGTGGCGAACTCACTGACGTACTGACGTATGAGGAAGCCCTAGACAAGGGAAAACATTTCATCCGTCATTCGTCGATGCTATCTTACAAAATTACGGGGCTCTACGTAAATAACAAAGCGAAAGAATACAGGATTAAGTTTCGGAAGTTTCGGTACTAGTAACGGGCTTGAGGAAACCATCGACTTACTAACGGACATCAGTGCTGCTCTGATGCATTCCTTTAGTTTAGCGAAATGGCTGAATTATACTGACTTAATCAATGCTGCATTTATTTTTTCGTTTTCTTTTGTAATTATTGGTGTTTCGTATTCTGTAAGGTAGCATCGACGAATGACGGGTGAATGTGGTGATTGACGAAGTGACGCCAATGACGGATAAAGCCAATGACGGACTGACGGGAAAATGGATCCATTGACACCGATGCCGGAGCGACGCATGAAAGAGGGCTGTGTTAACGGACTGGCTCCAATGAAGGATTGAGACAATATAATGACTGTCTGATGTCAATGAAAAAAACCCTAAAATGTAAAAATAATCTAAGAATGGATCAAAAACTAAACTTTGATAACATTGTCAGGTTAACTAAACCATTGACGTGACGCACTGACGGTCGAAGGATTCATTGACGGAGTGGCGAACTCATTGACGTTGTGGCGAACTCATTGACGGAGTGGCGAACTCACTGACGTACTGACGTATGAGGAAGCCCTAGATAGGGGAAAACATTCA
>NW_008710019.1:11055-12894 GCF_000327385.1 Lottia gigantea | reverse complement strand
AAGGATCACAACACTGTCATCATATAACAGGACAATGTACTGATGGTTGTCAACCCGGTTATAAAGGATATGATTGTATATTGAGTAAGTTTTGAATCGAACTGTCTACACTTATCAATAACAAAATATCAAGAAATCTCAGTCCTATATAGAATTCTTTATATTATATTTCAGGTTGTCCAAATGGTGCCTATGGAGATAAATGTAGTAAACTATGTAACAATAGGCATTGTAAAAGATCACAAGAATGTCATCATATAACAGGACAATGTACTGATGGTTGTCAACCAGGTTATAGAGGATATGATTGAATTGAGTAAGTTTTGAATCGAACTGTCTACACTTATCAATGATAAAATATCAAGAAATCTCAGTCCTATATAGAATTCTTTATATTATATTTCAGGTTGTCAAAGTGGTAAATATGGAGATAGATGTAATCAACGATGTAACAAGAGACATTGTAAAAGATCACAAGAATGTCATCATATAACAGGACAATGTACAGATGGTTGTAAACCAGGTTATAGAGGAAATGATTGTATAAAAAGTAAGTCTGTCTTGATTTTAACAGAATACATTTCCCTGAAACTTATAAAATAACAAGGATTCACAGTCTCATTTATGTTTTATTTTAGAATGCCAGAATGGTGCCTATGGAGATATGTGTAGTAAAGGATGTGACAATAGGCAGTGTAAAGGATCACAACACTGTCCTCATATAACAGGGAAATGTTATAATGGCTGTACGCCAGGTTATAGAGAGGATGATTGTACAGTAGGTATGTAAACCAGGTTATAGAGGAGAAGATTGTACAGTTGGTAAGTAAACCAGGTTATAGAGAAGATGATTGTACATCAGGTAAGTAAACCAGTTTATAGAGAAGATGATTGTACATTAGGTAAGTAAACCAGGTTATAGAGAAGATGACTGTACAGTAGGTATGTAAACCAGGTTATAAAGAAGATGATTGTACAGTAAGTAAGTAAACCAGGTTATAGAGGAGATGACTGTACAGTAGGTAAGGTTATAGAGGAGATGATTGTACAGTAGGTAAGTAAACCAGGTTATAAAGAAGATGATTGTACTCGAGGTAAGTAAACCAGGTTATAGAGAAGATGATTGTACAGTAGGTAAGTAAACAATGTTATGAAGAAGATGATTGTACAGTAGGTAAGTAAACCAGGTTATGAAGAAGATGATTGTACAGTAGGTAAGTAAACCAGGTTATATAGAACATGGTTATACAGTAGGTAAGTAAACCAGGTTATAAAGAAGATGATTGTACAGTAGGTAAGTAAATCAGGTTATAAATAAGATTCTTGAGCTTGCAAATTAATCATCAAATTTGAGGAAATCCATGTGATAGAATTCATTGATAAACGTTTTACATATACTTTTTTGTTTTATACATTAGAATGTCCTGATGGTTTCTATGGTGCTGGTTGTCAGAAGAATTGTAATATCAGAAAATGTCTGAAAAATTCAATGTGTGATCATGTGACAGGAGAATGTATTGGTGGATGTTCTGTGGGTTATAGTCCAACAATTCTAGATTGTACTCAAGGTAATATACAACGATCATGTTCCGGAGGGTAAATACATTTGATGACGTTTGCCAAGACAAATCGATTTCACGCAATAAGGTAGAATATCAATGGATCGTTATTTTGAGAGCAATGTAGCTATCTTTTGTGAAATTCTATGATATTTCAACATTATGAGCGCCGAAGACCGAATTTTTTGTGTTGCATCCTTTGGTACGTTTACCGGTTTTCAGTAACCTTTTTGATACAAGATCTTATCATGAGATAACACAAACCAATAACTGAAGTGAC
>NW_008710019.1:8787-10869 GCF_000327385.1 Lottia gigantea | reverse complement strand
AATATCTTTTTAGTTCTGCACCCTATCAAAGAATTTAAACCTTGAGAAAATTGCGGTCTGACTTATTTATGACGGTCATGTCACATCATAGGAAATGATATGAATGGAGTTTTACGTCCTACTTTTCTGCACCATGTGATACACATCATAGGAAGATGGTGATCCTGACAATTATAGGAAAAGAGTGGCTCTTACACCTCGTAAGAAAAGGGGGGCTGGGGTCCTAACACCTCATAGGAGGAGAGAGGTCCTTACACCAAATAGGAAGAGGGCGGTCCTTACACCTCATAAGAAAAAGGGGGGGGGGGGGCTGGGTTCCTAACAGCTCATAGGAAGAGGGTGATCCTTACACCTCATAAGAAAAGGGCAGTCCCAACACCATTAGGAAAAGGTCGGTCGGTCCGTACACCTCATAGGAAGAGGGTGGTCCTTACACCTCATAGCAAGGGGGCGGTCCTTG
Source organism: Lottia gigantea (assembly GCF_000327385.1). NCBI lineage: Eukaryota > Metazoa > Mollusca > Gastropoda > Lottiidae > Lottia > Lottia gigantea. Next base: position 10,409 of record NW_008710019.1, on the reverse strand, counting down.
GAACAGGTCTCAGTAACAGCCTCAGTCCAACTGGTGGTTCATACTGTTCTGTATGTATCTGTTACTATATTTAGAATGTGATGAAGGATTCTATAGGTATAATTGTTCATCAAATTGTTCAGCAAGATTTTGTCAATCAGAAGATCAGTGTAATAATATAGATGGAGCATGTGATTGTCAGGATGGATATCAAGGAACTGATTGTACTGTTATTAAAGAAGACTCTAAAGATGGAGATGGAAGTATAGGTTAGTGATATGGTGCTGACACCATTGCGTTAATTGTGTTCATGCACATTTGAGTAGACCTGTTAGTAAGACAGTTAAGGGAAGCAACTCTGAAAATCAAACTATCTTGTCGTTATTATGATAGTGATAAATTTCTAGGTGTTTTTTTTAAGTTTTATTGTGTGGTCTGTTTTATTGTTTGCGTTGAAATTAAATTATTGTTGTTTGGATCATGCTTTGAATCAGAAGGAAAATATCATAGAACGAAAAGCAATAGGCTATTGATTTGTTTCGTTTAGGACTGCAACGATTCTTGAAGTTGCCATTCGATACACTATACGATACTCATCCAACAATACGATTTATTGCGATTATTACCGTGATGCGTTTATTAGAGAAGGAAAGAGAAAAAAATAGTAGAAATTTGTAAAATTACTAACAAGTTTGTCACTATTAAGCACTTGAGAATATTTAAAAGTAAGGAATTGTGAAAAAAATCTCATGTTTTAAAGTCAGAAATGAATTTTTGCAAATTTTAATGTGAAAATGAAAACATGACACAATTTCTTATACACACAAGGATTCTGTGTTATTTGTTATTAAAGGGGATTAAGAATTAATCGTCCCGATACATCACGATTATTTTTATCCAACGCAATGCATCGATAAGAAGGTAAGAATCGGGGTTCATCGATTCATCGGTGAATCGTTGCAGCCTTACTTTCGTTTTAATTTGAAATCCACGACAAGATTATAGCGTTGCCGATAGGATTTATAATATCAAACCAGTAAGAGTTTCATCACCGCCCCCAATGACCGTTCGTGTTCCCGAAACATAAAGTTATTGGATTTAGTTTCAGATAAAGATATAACAATCATAATCTTAACAGTTTTGGTGGTGATTTTGATTATCTTCGTTGTAGTTTACACATTGTACAGAAAGTATCAAGCAAAAGTTGTTGCTCTTGAATTAATAAAAACAATTCAAATTTGGCTTTCAGACATGAAAGAGGCTACAGTTTTTTTTTATCTCAACTGGATGAAACCTGGTATGCATATATATAACAATATAATAATGAGATCTTGGTCAAGTTTGATAATGACAATAATTTGATTTTGGTTTCTGAGTTATTGCCCTTGAGAAATTTATATATGATGACACGATAGAGGAAACAGTTTGTATCTAGAGTCAAACCCAATTTGCTTATATATGATAAAATTAGACACTAAAGACTGTGTTTTCAAGCTGCCAGTGGGCGTATGTTACTTTGTCTGACCAACTTTGTTTTTACCCATTATAGTTTGTGCTCTAGGAACGTACTGACTATCTCTATTACAGTTTGTGCTCTAGGAACGTACTGTCTTTCTCTATAACAGTTTGTGCTCTAGGAACGT
>NW_008710019.1:6588-8343 GCF_000327385.1 Lottia gigantea | reverse complement strand
TTCAGCCCCCACTGGTTCCAGATAAGTCCCAGAATGTCCTGGTGGACAAGGTAGAAGCTGGGGTTGATTGGCTCCACACTAATAACTACAAAAATCGACGAACCTGCGATTGTTTAGAAAAAGAAAATTAGATAGTGGACCACAGCCATATACGCCCACCACGGCATGCGGGTGGTAAATATTCAAGATTTTTGGGCAAGGCAATAACTCTGCTTCTAACGGTCGAAAATAGCTCAAATTCGAACTTAATCTTCGTTTTATGAATATGTATACACATACCGAATTTTATTTGATTCCATCAAAAAATCGAGTTTTTAGTTCGTTTACAAGGAAATGTTGACGGACGGACGGGGTTGCCGACAATATACGTCCACTTACAGAGATGTGTGCGTATAAAAATCGAGGCGGGACATCATATTAAAATATTTCGTTTCATATGAAACAAATGGCCATTCCGGATTTTATTAGAAACCTTTAGTTTCGTTTTACAAGTCGTTTTTGTGCAGTTGGGCACGATGCGGCAAGTTGGGCAATGCGGCATAACGACCCCATTGCTGCGGCTCCTGAGGTATATTTGAACGGATTGTGCGAATTTCGTTCAGTTCTAGTTCTTCTGCAGACTTTTTACATAATCCAGACCCAAATCGAACCCGGAAAATGTCGACTGTTCTCCGTTAATTATAATATTCTCAAAATAACGCATATCCTCAAAACGGCAATGGTTATAGCGCAACGCAAAAATATTTTCAGGTTATAATTTTGGATATAACATTAGTTATACATGTCATTGTTTATATACCGAAAGATGTGATACTGTAACTAGTGTTTGTTGTAACGAATATTATAATGTTATATTTTCAGGTTATAATTTTGGATATAACAATAGTTATACCTGTCATTGTTTATATAACGAAAGATGTGATACTGTAACTAGTGTTTGTTGTAACGAATATTATAATATTATATTTTCAGGTTGTAATTTTGGATATAGCAATAGTTATACCTGTCATTGTTTATATAATGAAAGATGTGGTACTGTAACTAGTGTTTGTTGTAACGAATATTATAATATTATATTTTCAGGTTGTAATTTTGGATATAGCAATAGTTATACCTGTCATTGTTTATATAATAAAAGATGTGATACTGTAACTAGTGTTTGTTGTAACGAATATTATAATGTTATATTTTCAGGTTGTAATTTTGGATATAGAAATAGTTATACTTGTCATTGTTTATATACCGAAAGATGTGATGATGTAACTAGTGTTTGTTGTAACGAATGTTATAATGTTATATTTACAGGTTATAATTTTGGATATAGAAATAGTTATACCTGTCATTGTTTATATAATGAAAGATGTGATGCTGTAACTAGTGTTTGTTGTAACGAATGTTATAATGTTATATTTTCAGGTTATAATTTTGGATATAGAAATAGTTATACTTGTCATTGTTTATATAATAAAAGATGTGATGCTGTAACTAGTGTTTGTTGTAACGAATGTTATAATGTTATATTTACAGGTTATAATTTTGGATTTAACAATAGTTATACCTGTCATTGTTTATATAATGAAAGATGTGATACTGTAACTAGTGTTTGTTGTAACGAATGTTATAATGTTATATTTACAGGTTATAATTTTGGATATAGAAATAGTTATACCTGTCATTGTTTATATAATGAAAGATGTGATGCTGTAACTAGTGTTTGTTGTAACGAATGTTATAATGTTATATTTACAGGTTATA
>NW_008710019.1:4962-6538 GCF_000327385.1 Lottia gigantea | reverse complement strand
GTTATAGAGAGATGATTGTACATTAGGTAAGTAAACCAGTTTATAGAGAAGATGATTGTACATTAGGTAAGTAAACCAGGTTATATCGAAGATGACTGTACAGTAGGTATGTAAACCAGGTTATAAAGAAGATGATTGTACAGTAAGTAAGTAAACCAGATTATAGAGGAGATGACTGTGCAGTAGGTAAGGTTATAGAGGAGATGATTGTACAGTAGGTAAGTAAACCAGGTTATAAAGAAGATGATTGTACTCGAGGTAAGTAAACCAGGTTATAGAGAAGATGATTGTACAGTAGATAAGTAAACAAGGTTATGAAGAAGATGATTGTACAGTAGGTAAGTAAACACGGTTATGAAGAAGATGATTGTACAGTAGGTAAGTAAACCAGGTTATATAGAACATGGTTATACAGTAGGTAAGTAAACCAGGTTATAAAGAAGATGATTGTACAGTAGGTAAGTAACTCAGGTTATAAATAAGATTCTTGAGCTTGCAAATTAATCATCAAATTTGAGGAAATCCATGTGATAGAATTCATTGATAAACGTTTTACATATACTTTTTTGTTTTATACATTAGAATGTCCTGATGGTTTCTATGGTGCTGGTTGTCAGAAGAACTGTAATATCAGAAAATGTCTGAAGAATTCAATGTGTGATCATGTGACAGGAGAATGTATTGGTGGATGTTCTGTGGGTTATAGTCCAACAATTCTAGATTGTACTCAAGGTAATATACAACGATCATGTTCCGGAGAGTAAATACATTTGATGACGTTTGCCAAGACAAATCGATTTCACGCAATAAGGTAGAATATCTGATATTTCAACATTTTTTTCTTTTATGAGCGCCGAAGACCGAATTTTTTGTGTTGCATCCTTTGGTAAGTTTACCGCTTTTCAGTAACCTTTTTGATACAAGATCTTATCATGAGATAACACAAACCAATAACTGAAGTGACAAAACTAAACCTTATATATTCTTTAGCTTGTACGAAGGGAACATATGGAGATCAATGTTCAGAAAATTGTTCAGAAAGAAATTGTTTAGTAAAAACATCACCATGTAATAATATTAATGGTAGTTGTGAAGGCAGTTGTAAAGATGGTTATATTTCAGTTGACTGTAAACAAGGTAACCGAGAGCTTCTACTTCAGAAATTCATATTAATTAAATCCAAGGCTTAAATCGTTCATGAAGAAGAAGTTCATTTTTTGTATTAATATCTCCAATTTCAAACAAATCTAGCCAGATTTTTTAATTGTACAGGATATCTTAGGCTGTATTTTGTGTTATCTAAGACTTAATTTTAAGATTGTAGGATATCTTAGACTTTATTTTAGGATAACTTAGACTTTATTCTAGAATATCTAAGACTGTATTTTAGGATATATTAGACTTTGTTTTAGAATATCTAAGACTGTATTTTAGGATATATTAAACTGTATTTTAGGATATCTTAGACTTTGTTTTAGAATATCTTAGATTGTATTTGAAGATATCTTAGACTGTATTTTAGGATATCTTAGACTTTGTTTTAGAATATCTTAGACTTTATTTTAGGATATCTTAG
>NW_008710019.1:3966-4912 GCF_000327385.1 Lottia gigantea | reverse complement strand
AGCAGGTTATAGAGGAGAAGACTGTACAGTAGGTAAGTAAACTAGGTTATAGAGAAGATGATTGTACAGTAGGTAAGTAAACAAGGTTATAAAGGAGATGATTGTAATGTAGGTAAGTAAACCAGGTTATAAAGAAGATAATTGTACAGTAGGAAAGTAAACCAGGTTATAGAGGAGGTAATTGTACAGTGGGTAAGTAAACCAGGTTATAAACAAGATGATTGTACAGTAGGTAAGTAAACCAGGTTATAAAGAAAATGATTGTACAGTAGGTAAGTGAACCAGGTTATAGAGTAGATGATTGTACTGTAGGTAAGTAAACCAGGTTATAGAGGAGAATATTGTGCAGTTAGTAAGAAAACCAGGTTATAGAGAAAATGATTGTACATTAGGTAAGTAAACCAGGTTATAGAGAAGATGACTGTACAGTAGGTAAGTAAACCAGGTTATAAAGAAGATTATTGTCCAGTAGGTAAGTAAACCGGGTTATATAGTGTATAATTGTACAGTAGGTAAGCAAACCAAGATATAGAGAAATGATTGTACAGTAGGTAAGTAAACCAGGTTTTAGAGAAGATGATTGTACAGTAGGTAAGTAAACCAGGATATAGAGAAGATGATTGTACAGTGGGTAAGTAAACCAGGATATAGAGAAGATGATTGTACAGTGGGTAAGTAAACCAGGTTATAAAGAAAATGTCTGTACAGTAGTTAAGTAAACCAGGTTATAGAGTAGATGATTATACAGTAGGTAAGTAAACCAGGTTATAGAGAAGATGACTGTACAGTGGGTAAGTAAACCAGGCTATAAAGAAGATGATTGTACTCGAGGTAAGTAAACCAGGCTATAAAAAAGATGATTGTACTCGAGGTAAGTAAACCAGGTTATAGAGAAAATGACTGTACAGTAGGTAAGTAAACCAGGTTTAAAGAAAATGACTTACAG
>NW_008710019.1:0-1712 GCF_000327385.1 Lottia gigantea | reverse complement strand
GTTTGTGCGCTAGGAACATACTATCCCTCTCTACTACAGTCTGTGCTCTAGGAACGTACTGTCTCTCTCTATTACAGTTTGTGCTCCAGGAGCGTACTATCCCTCTCAATTATAGTTTGTGCTACAGGAACGTACTGTCTCTCTCTATTGCAGTTTGTGCTACAGGAACGTACTGTCTCTCTCTATTACAGTTTGTGCTACAGGAACGTATGGTTCAGAATGTAATAATTTCTGTCATTGTTTGAACTATGATAAATGTGATGTTATAACTGGTCAATGTCCTAATGGATGTCAGACAGAATGGTATGGAGGTAACTGTAATACTAGTAAGTCTAATTCCATTTTTAGGATTAATTGATAAAAAGGATATAATTCTGTTTGATTAACCAATTCCTCTGTAAACGCCTCTTAACCAGCATTTCACGGGTAATATTGTTGCACGACCTCCAGCCAAAATAACGTAATTTACTATAAATACGGATATAGATGTAGTAAACTATGTAACAAGAGACATTGTAAAGGATCACAACACTGTCATCATATAACAGGACAATGTACTGATGGTTGTAAACCCGGTTATAGAGGAGATGATTGTACATTGAGCAAGTTTTGAATCGAACTGTCTACATTTATCAATGATAAAATATCAAGAAATCTCAGTCCTATATAAAATTCTTTATATTATATTTCAGGTTGTCAAAGTGGTAAATATGGAGATAGATGTAGTAAACTATGTAACAATAGGCATTGTAAAAGATCACAAGAATGTCATCATATAACAGGACAATGTACTGATGGTTGTAAACCCGGTTATAAAGGATATGATTGTACATTGAGTAAGTTTTGAATCGAACTGTCTACACTTATCAATAACAAAATATCAAGAATCAGTCACATATAAAATTCTTTATATTATATTTCAGGTTGTCCAAATGGTGCCTATGGAGATAAATGTAGTAAACTATGTAACAATAGGCATTGTAAAGGATCACAAGAATGTCATCATATAACAGGACAATGTACTGATGGTTGTAAACCAGGTTATAGAAGAAATGATTGTATAAAAAGTAAGTCTGTCTTGATTTTAACAGAATACATTTCCCTGAAACTTATATAATAACAAGGATTCACAGTCTCATATATGTTTTATTTTAGAATGCCAGAAACGTGCCTATGGAGATATATGTAGTAAAGGATGTGACAATAGGCAGTGTAAAGGATCACAACACTGTCCTCATATAACAGGGAAATGTTATAATGGCTGTACGCCCGGTTATAGAGAGGATGACTGTACAGTAGGTAAGTAAACCAGGTTATAGAGGAGAAGATTGTACAGTTGGTAAGTAAACCAGGTTATAGAGAAGATGATTGTACATTAGGTAAGTAAACCAGTTTATAGAGAAGATGATTGTACATTAGGTAAGTAAACCAGGTTATAGAGAAGATGACTGTACAGTAGGTATGTAAACCAGGTTATAAAGAAGATGATTGTACAGTAAGTAAGTAAACCAGGTTATAGAGGAGATGATTGTACAGTAGGTAAGTAAACCAGGTTATAAAGAAGATGATTGTACTCGAGGTAAGTAAACCAGGTTATAGAGAAGATGATTGTACAGTAGGTAAGTAAACAAGGTTATGAAGAAGATGATTGTACAGTAGGTAAGTAAACCAGGTTATGGAGAAGATGATTGTACAGTAGGTAAGTAAACCAG
>NW_008710018.1:0-1985 GCF_000327385.1 Lottia gigantea | reverse complement strand
TTTTAAGATGTAATTAGACGTCTAGTTTAATTTCAATTAATTCTTATAAAATGTTATAAAAAGATGACTGTTTATGTATTTACTTAAAATGAAAATTATGTTAAATAATTATTTCAGATTGCTGAAGGCATGGCTTATTTAGAAACAGAAAACTTTGTCCATCGTGATTTAAGGGCAGCCAATATTTTAGTAGGGGAACACTATGAAGTTAAAGTGGCTGATTTTGGGTTAGCAAGAATTTTACATGAAGAAGATATATATGAAGCAACAGAAAGTAAGCTTGAATATTTCATGTAAATGCATTGTTTTTAATATGTTTACTATTAGCAAGAACTGTACAATACAGGGATGTGATACTGGGTCCACTTTACCAAAATCTAATTAAAATCAGATGACAATTTAGTATTTTTTCGATTTCTGATATTTCTCTCCACATCTTTCTACTAGTACTAAAGGTAGTATTTTTAACCCATCAAAGCAAGTCATGTAAAACCTGTTTCATGATTAAATAAGCAATTGTGGGTTATGGAAACCTTAAATTGAGCAACATGACAGCCTCTTTGGTATAAGCTTTTTCATGATTCCTTAAAAATCTTCAATATTTCTATCCAATTTTAACTAGATTGCCGTTATCACTGGATGATATTTCTTATAAATTCCTTACTGGGACCACTGGCAATGATCATGGCTAAAATGATATCCAAACATTCCAGGGTTATAACAGATGAGTTGAATCAATTATTTTGAGTAAAGTGCTTAAAGCAATTGGTAATCTATTATCTATTTGTTTTAAGATACAAAATTCCCAATAAAATGGACAGCCCCAGAAGCAGCTCTTGATAGAAAGTTTAGTATTAAATCTGATGTCTGGTCGTTTGGTATATTATTATATGAGTTGAATACATTTGGTCGTGTTCCATACCCAGGTAAGTGATCACAGGTTGTTTTTTTAATTCTATTATGATAAAATAGAGTTATCTTCCCTTCCTATATGTGTCAAATTTCTATTTTTGGTTGAGTGTTAAGCCTCTGTATAAAATTTGCTCAGGAATCCAATAAATCCATAAAACTAAATAATTATCCATAAAACTAAATAATTATCCATAAAACTAAATCATTATCCATAAAACTAAATAATTATCCATAAAACTAAATAATTATCCATAAAACTAAATCATTATCCATAAAACTAAATAATTATCTATAAAACTAAATAATTATCTATAAAACTAAATAATTATCTATAAAACTAAATAATTATCCATAAAACTAAATAATTATCTATAAAACGATTTTGAGCTTTTTTAACAATAACTTAGTTTTATGGATTTAGCAGATTATAGAGATTCTGTTGTTTAGTTATGACACAAGGCAAGTCCCAGGATGAAATTAAACTCTTCTCAGCAAAGGTTAAGAATTTAAGTTGCATGTTCATTCTAAGAGGTAGAATTCCTGGCAAATAGTGTCTTTCTAGCTTATTCTGGAGGTATTAGAACAGGTTTTGAATTTTAATTTAATTCTGATTTTTAGGTATGTCCGGTGCTGAAGTATTAAGTAGATTAGGTAAAGGATACAGAATGCCTAAACCCCATGGTCCAGTTGGTTGTACTGATGCTTATTATGATATTATGGTAAAATGTTGGAATAAAAGACCAGAAGAAAGACCAACATTTGAATCACTACACAATTTATTTGATGATTATTTTATTGCTACAGAACCAGATTATAAAGAATCAGATGCAATTTAAATTTCTTAAAGCTTCCAAAGCATTTCAAGTGATAAAAGTGCCTCTAATTTTTGCATTGAGTTGATCAAAACCTAAAATATCATGCTCAAATTTCATTAATAAATTAAAAGCCACCCTTACTCCAAATACTGGTATATCTTAATAGGCATAGTTAACTATTTTCAGAGGTCAATCAGTCCAATTTGGAAATGGGAATTGTATAGCTAAGCTAATTAGTAATAATGTTCACATCTGACT
>NW_008710017.1:0-1986 GCF_000327385.1 Lottia gigantea | reverse complement strand
TTATCTCCAGACTTCAGGCACCGCGATGGGCAAAAGATTTGCGCCGAGTTATGCAAATATCTTTATGGCTGAGTGGGAACTGGAAATTTCTTCCATTTCCCCTTTTGAACCTTTCTTCTATGGAAGGTTTCTTGACGATATTTTTATTATTTGGACCGAGTCTTTAACAAATTTTTGGCAATATTTTGAAATTTTAAATAATCACCACCCTTCTGTAAAACTAACTGCGAATATTTCTGAACAAAGTATGGATTTTTTGGATACTACGGTATTCAAAGGACCAAGTTTCTCTCAAACAAACAAATTAGACATCAAAGTATTTTTTAAACCAACGGATACTCACCAACTTTTATATAAAAACTCTTTTCACCCAAAACATACTTTTACGGTAATAATCAAATCACAAATTTTGCGTTTTTTTAGAATTTGCACTCAAAAAGTAGATTTTGATGCAGCTTGTAGACTAGTTTTCAGTAAATTAAGAGAGAGGGGCTATTCCAAACGATTCTTGCGCAAAATTAAAAATGACACTGTTTTGGACCTTTTGAAAATTAATGGACCCCCTCCTCCAATAAATAACTTTGGCGCAATACCATGTAGAGGTTCTCGGTGTCGCACCTGTGAACATATCCATATGTCTCATTATTTTCAAAATAAAAAAAACGGAAAAATGTTTGAAATTAAAGAACGTCTCACGTGTATGGATAAAAACATCATTTACCTAATTTCGTGTAAAAAATGTGAAAAACAATACGTCGGCGAAACCCAGAACGCGTTGCGAACTCGATTTAGCGGCCATCGCTTTGATATAATACATAGCAAAAATAGACCAATTTCTCATCATTTTAATTTACCTGACCATTCCATTGAAGACCTACTTATCATGCCTATTGAATCAATTCCTGACTCTGATCTTATCAAACCAAAAACCAAACGATTACAGAGAGAAAGCTACTGGATGGACCAACTCCAAACAGTGACTCCAAATGGACTTAACATCCAGCATGATAATCAAATGATTCCATTTGTTGCCACCTTTAATCATACAGCTGCCAAAACCTCATCCATCGTCAAACAGTATTACGGTGAATTACAGAACAGATTTCCGAATGTATATACCAAACGACTTGTAATTGCCTGTAAGCGCAATAAAAACCTTAGTAATTTTCTGGTCCGTGGTAGACTCGATCGCGTTGAATCCAATAATACTTGACCCCCCCCTCTCTATTTTCTAGCTCATTAAGTTTAATATATTCTAATCCTTATATATAGATGTTTATCTTTTCAGAACCTATAAATACTCTTTTCTTTTAGAACTGGTAACAAGAAAACTTTCATATTATAGACTTTTGTTTATTTAGATTACTCGTGGTTGTTTTTTTAACTTAATACTAACTTCACCTTATCTTGTATTGAACATTTATCTCTTTATTTGTGACCTTGGCCAGTGCTTTACATAGAAGTTTTTAGGAACTTCTTCACTCTTAACACCGATGTCTAGACTAGAAAATTATATGTACGATACATTAAATCAAGTAAGTGTGTTTGGTTTATTCTTGCCATCATCGCTGCATTGTATGTTTTGTTTGAAAAGCTTTCTCTTTCTTAGATTTAGGGGGTTCTGAAAAGAACCGTTTTTCGGTGTTTTCTACTCCATGGACTCTTCGGAACTGCTGCTAAAGTCTTCGCAATCGATGACAACCGTCGACCTGATCTTGTGGCGAAGGTAAAGAACTTTGTCAGCTTTTTGACGAGCGTATTCGTAATAAGCGTTTCTCACACCTTCGACAGCAGACATTCTCAAACGGATGTTGTAGCGGAAAGAACGCAGCTCATCTCGTCTTGCTCGATCGTATCGAACTTGAAGATCTTGTAATTTGTTGTTCAGCAAAACCACTTGTTCACAGGCTCTTCTGAATCGAAATTCGGTCTCGGACAAGTTCACGTGGAGATTAGAGATGGAATCCATTTCGAGGTAAGCTAGTA
>NW_008710016.1:0-1986 GCF_000327385.1 Lottia gigantea | reverse complement strand
ATTTGTATGTATGTATTCATATGTATATATGTTTAGTTTGAATAAATAAAAAAAAAAAAAAAAAATCACGCTCGCCTCACACGCGAGAGGTCCTGGGTTCGACCCCCAGCCGAACCATTTATGCCACACTTTCTTTTTTCTGCATAACTGTGTCCAATTCGGGCTTTAGATCGATGTACCTTTGCTGTCAAGGTTCTGTAGTGTAGCGGTTATCACGTCTGCTTTACACGCAGAAGGTCGCGAGTTCGAGCCTCGCCAGAACCTGGAAATTTTTTATCGGCTTCTCACATTCGCCAAGAAACAGAGTACCTCTATTTCTTGCATTCCCCAATTTGCACGATTTCTACATCAATGCGTGATTCTCTTTAGTTCCAGAGCCTACGAAGATGTCCGCATCGGTGGTCTAGTGGTAGAATACTCGCCTGCCACGCGGGTGACCCGGGTTCGATTCCCGGTCGATGCACAGATATCTTTTTCTCTCTTTTTCCATGCTCGCGTACGGTGCGAACTCAAAATTTGGCACCACTCAATGGAAAGTAGGTTTCTGGCTGTGAAAAATGGACTGGTACTCAGCGCTCCGATATGGTCTAGCGGTTAGGATTCCTAACTGTTCATTGTGTAAACAAATATAGCAGACGAATAACAGATAATGCCCTAGTTTTACCTCAAACTAGGTCTAAATTCTTTTATTTTTATACGTTGAAGGGATATTCCTATGATCCTTACATTTTCGATTTTGTCCGTAAGGGTCATATTTAAAGAATATCTCTGTATTATAGCCTACCTTTTTTAACTGTATATAGACCTATTCTTTTAACAGACCGTTATACCCGCTTTGATAGTACGCCACGTGCTTTCACCTGCCGTAATGTCAAAGCGTGAATAACGATCTATATACTTTTTTATCCAGTCCTTTTCACACAATATAGTCGTGTAGACTTTTAATTTTACCTTTTATTACCCAGTATTTTTTACTCTACCGTAATAGAAAACTTTTTATTCTTTTATATCTAGACACAATTATAGTGTTCTTATTTTCAATTTTATTTTAAATCATCAAAATTTTTTAAATAGTTTTATTCAACCCAAAAGTCTATATATTAATCTAATTTTAATTCTCGAGATCTATCTTTTAATGGCTGTTTAACTGTAGTATTTTTTACACAATCTGAAGCCTTACAATATTTTGTATTATAAAAATATTATATTAAATTCCAAAATATGCTATTTCGTTGTACTTTTTCAGTGCAATAATATTATAAAATTCATAGTTTTAATTTTAATCTGTTCATTATAGAACATCTTTCAGCGATATAGATATAATAAATATTTCAATTTATTTATATTTATCTGTGATATTATCATTTCTGTTTATATATATATATTGTATTGTATATTATTTATGTTTAATAAATATTTACAAGATAAAAAAAAAAAATGATTCTCGCTTTGGGTGCGAGAGGTCCCGGGTTCGAATCCCGGACAAGCCCTGAAAGTTTTTTTTTCCATTTTGACTCATTTCCTTTTTCTCAGTATCACCGTTATCTTTTGTTTCGGGAAATGTTTTGAACTCTCGTCCGGCTTGTTGGTCTAGAGGTATGATTCTCGCTTAGGGTGCGAGAGGTCCCGGGTTCAATTCCCGGACAAGCCCAACTTTTCTTTCACGTCCGTGTGTATCTGGCAGCGTTATTTCCATTCGTTTCTTTCTCCTTGTTTCCTGACGACAGGAGTTAACTCGTTTTTAATGCTGTACACCGGCCAGAACGATGTAGCTAATTTTCTGCCGACACAGTGCTGGCTTGTTGGTCTAGCGGTATGATTCTCGCTTCGGGTGCGAGAGGTCCCGGGTTCGATTCCCGGACAAGCCCTATTTTCATCCACGACCCAACATCGAAATGGCTTCCATTTTTTCGTGCGTTGGCGGGAACGTGCACGGCTGAGAATCGCCCGCGAAAAGTCTGTGTTGGCAGATGTACATGTGTGGTA
>NW_008710015.1:0-1988 GCF_000327385.1 Lottia gigantea | reverse complement strand
AGTTATATTGAGTTATTGACTGCGTTCTTGAAAACGCTTTCAATTTTTAGCTCGTAAACACTACAAGGCATGATTCTTGCCGGATACATTTTTCAGTATCAATATATATTGAATATTTCATACTGGTGATTGTTACAGTACTGCCAAATATTTTTATTCAAATTCAAAGCTGCCAATGGGCATATATAATCTCTACCTATCTTTGAAATATACTTACAGAATATGAAATTAAGAAGGATGGTATACTGATAACAGGATCTGGAAAGTTACGATGTTCAGCTATCTGTCATTTACTGATACAGAAATCATCAGAAGATTGGAAAAGTATTATAAAAAATGCTTTATATAAAATAAACAAAACTAAGTTTGAATCAATCTCAATACCAGCTATTGGAACAGGTAAGTTGATCAGGTAAAATTATAATCAGTATGAAAACCAGCTATTGGAACAGGTAAGTTGATCAGGTAAAATTATAATTAGCATCAATACCAGCTATTGGAACAGGTAAGTTGATCAGGTAAAATTATAATCAGCATCAATACCAGCTATTGGAACAGGTAAGTTGATCAGGTAAAATTATAATTAGTATCAATACCAGCTATTGGAACAGGTAAGTTGATCAGGTAAAGTTATAATCAGCATCAATACCAGCTATTGGAACAGGTAAGTTGATCAGGTAAAGTTATAATCAGTATCAAAACCAGCTATTGGAACAGGTAAGTTGATCAGGTAAAATTATAATTAGCTTCATTACCAGATATTGGAGCAGGTAAGTTGATCAGGTAAAATTATAATTAGTATCAAAACCAGCTATTGGAACAGGTAAGTTGATCAGGTAAAATTATAATTAGTATCAATACCAGCTATTGGAACAGGTAAGTTGATCAGGTAAAATTATAATTCGTATCAAAACCAGCTATTGGAACAGGTAAGTTGATCAGTTAAAGTTATAATCAGTATCAAAACCAGCTATTGGAACAGGTAAGTTGATCAGGTAAAGTTATAATCAGCATCAAAACCAGCTATTGGAACAGGTAAGTTGATCAGGTAAAATTGTAATCAGTATTAAAACCAGCTATTGGAACAGGTAAGTTGATCAGGTAAAGTTATAATCAGCATCAAAACCAGCTATTGGAACAGGTAAGTTGATCAGGTAAAGTTATAATCAGCATCAATACCAGCTATTGGAACAGGTAAGTTGATCAGGTAAAGTTATAATCAGTATCAAAACCAGCTATTGGAACAGGTAAGTTGATCAGGTAAAGTTATAATCAGTATCAAAACCAGCTATTGGAACAGGTAAGTTGATCAGGTAAAGTTATAATCAGCATCAATACCAGCTATTGGAACAGGTAAGTTGATCAGGTAAAGTTATAATCAGTATCAAAACCAGCTATTGGAACAGGTAAGTTGATCAGGTAAAGTTATAATTAGCATCAATACCAGCTATTGGAACAGGTAAGTTGATCAGGTAAAATTATAATTAGTATCAAAACCAGCTATTGGAACAGGTAAGTTAATCAGATGAAGTAAAGTATGTTTTGTATGTTGCAGTAAAATGTATTAAAGCTTTTAGTACAGGTTTATCAGTATTATTACCTTAATAGAAATTTACAGTTTGTTTGTTTGTATCTTTTGTATGTGAAATTGTATTCTATTACTTTCAGGTGGGTTAAAAGTGCCCCCTCAAATATCAGCCGAATTTATAATGAGTGCTCTCAAATCCTATGGTGAGAATGTTAGAAATCCAAACTTAAAAAAGGTTAGGATAGTTATTTATCAGAAAGAGCATGTGCCAGAATTTCTCAAAGTGTTTGATGCTGGTTACAAAACACACCATGCTGGTAAGTAGAGTTTTATTTATTTCATTCATTTATTTGTCTATAATAGCTAAAGTGTCTAAAAAGATTTATTCGAAGGTCAGGTACTGTTAGCGTTCATTTCAACCATTTCACTGCGTGTCATATTACAGAATCTGTCTCATTAT
>NW_008710014.1:54700-55879 GCF_000327385.1 Lottia gigantea | reverse complement strand
CTAAACTCATATGTCACTTTTGTGACTTCCATAACTTATTTATCTCAATAGATCACGACTAGGGGCATGTAAAAATATTTCATTATAAAACCTCGATATAACCTATATTTTCAAGTATATCATTTATCTATTTACAGCTTTCAGCAAAAAAAAAAGAAGTGCTGTATTTGTTTAATACAAGTTACCAAAAAAAACATATC
This sequence comes from Lottia gigantea, assembly GCF_000327385.1. Lineage (NCBI taxonomy): Eukaryota > Metazoa > Mollusca > Gastropoda > Lottiidae > Lottia > Lottia gigantea. The sequence goes on along the minus strand of NW_008710014.1, from coordinate 55,679 downwards.
CAAAATTGGTAAAACTCCTTAAACTAAATTTTTCAGACGAGGGCTCCAATCAAAGATTAGGAGAATAGATTGTATATAGATTTTTCTTGGACTACTTGAAAGAAGTGGCAGGTAATCGGTTTTACTGTTTTTATATATTCGCATCATCCCCGTCCATCTGTCCACCATTTCTCATAAACACTCTAGAAGGCACAATTCTTTTAACGAAACGTGGTGAAGTTGTTTATTAGCACTAAAAAATGAGCTCTACTTAAGTTCAGAAAAAAAACAAAATATATTTAAAGTTGGGTTCCCTTATTTTCATTTATTCATATATATACCATAATTGGACCACTAATACTTTTATAAATAGAAAGTAGAAAAGTCCTTATTTCACTCGTAATTAGGCTAATTAAGACGAGAATTTCTCGTTAGGTTACAATCAAGAGAATGCGAGAACCCAATTTTAATATAATATAGGTTATTGCCCTTGATATTTAGCTCATTAACATTCTAAAAAGACAATTTTTGATGGAACTTGTTGAAATTGTTAATTATCACCCAAAATATCCCCTATGAATAATCAGAAAAGTAAAAAAATATTCGTTCTTTGAAACGCATATTTTTTGCTCTTGGAGGTACAATCCTTGATAGATTTTGACGAAGCTTCTTCGAAATGAGTTATTATCTTTGTTCTTCAAAATTGTATCATATCTAGCTTGTAAATATAGATGGCACAGTTCGTGACTGATGTGGACAACATTATTAATTATCAACAACAAAATTTCTGAAATAATTGTATTGTGTATTACTAAACATTAAATATTTCATATTGGTGATGGTGGCCATTCTGTCAAATAGTCTTATTTAAACAGCTGCAAGTGGGCATATATGTTTCCTACAAGCTTTTTCTTTTAAGAGTCTTATAAGCTTTCAGATGATGTAGTCCTCATGTGTAGACATTCCCTTTTAAAAGACAGAGTGCCTTTGGAACAACGTA
>NW_008710014.1:50339-51368 GCF_000327385.1 Lottia gigantea | reverse complement strand
ATCTCATCAATATATATAATCACACCATATTGCATTAAAATCAATTAAAAACTGTAATGTGTTCACCAACTAATTTTTCATGCGTTTTCACAAGTCAAGGGCAATAACTCAAAGACCGTTCATCGAAGTATTATCAAATTCAAACTTGTCCAAGATCTCATCAATATAAATGATCACACCATATTTCATTAAAATCAGTTTAAAACTGTAGTCTCTTTTGTGTTCACAAACAAATTTTGACGCGTGTTTCCCAAGTCAAGGGCAATAACTCAAAAACCATTCATTGAAAATGCGTCAAGTTAGAACTTGTCCGAGATCTTATTAATTCCAATGATCACACAAAGTTTCATCAGAATCGGTTGAAAACTGTAGCTTCAATCCTGCTCACAAACTATTTTTTAACAAATTTTGACGAGTTTTTACAATGTCAAGGGCAATAACTCAAAAATCGTTTATAGAAAATGCGTCAAATTAAAACTCGTCCGAGATCTAATCAATTCCGATGATCACACCAAGTTACATCAGAATCGGTTGAAAACTGTAGCGTCAATCCTGCTCAAAAACTATTTTTAACAAATTTCAACACGTTTTAACAAAGTCAAGGGCAATAACTCAAAGATGCAAGGTAACATACGCCCACTGGCAGCTGTCAGAAATGATAAAACAGTCATTAGTTACTAAAGTACGAATTTTCTCATATTGAAGAAATTATTTATGATGAATAATTTCACAAAATTTAAAAAAAAATCAATATCAATAACCCAAATACAACAAAAAATTAAATCACACAGCTCTAATCAAGGGCAAAAACAACTTTTGACGCGTGTTTACAAAGTCAAGGGCAATAACTCAAAAATTGTTCATCAAAAATATCTCGTGTTAGAACTTGTCCGAGATCTTATCAATTCCAATGATCACACCAAGTTTCATCAAAATCGGTTGAAAACTGTAGCTTCTATTGTGCTCACAAACAAATTTTGACGCGTTTTTACAAAGTCAAGGGCAATAATTCAAAAACCATTCATCGAA
>NW_008710014.1:42811-44031 GCF_000327385.1 Lottia gigantea | reverse complement strand
TTGATCGAAAAATTGTCAAATTCAATTTTGACGAAGAAAATTGTACTCTCTATTGTGTTCACAAACAAATTTGGACTCATTTTTCATAAATCAATGGCAATAACTCAAAAACCGTTCATCGAAATATAGCCAACTTCAGACATGACCAAGATCCGATCATTATAAATATTCACACCAAAATTCATTTAAATTGGATGAAAACTGTAGTCTCTATTGCGTTTAGGCTAAGTCAAGGGCAATAACTAAAAAACCGTTCATCAAAAAATCGTGAATATCGAACTTGTCCAAGATCACATCAATGTAAATGATCACACCAAATTTCATTCAAATCAGATGAAAACTGTAGTCTCTATCACGTTCACAAGCCAATTGTGGACAGACGGAAAGACAATATATGTCCACATTATAATGTGGGCCTATAACAATCTTTAGTGACTAAAGTATGAATTTTCTCATATTAAAGAAATTTTAACAGTTTGAATTCAATGATATATATATTTACTGCCAGTTATTTATGCCACAATATTTTTAAAATCAATACCAATAACCCAAATACATCAAATTATCGCATCAATATACATGATCACACCATGTTTCATCAAAATCAATTGAAAACTGTAGTCTCTAATGTTTTCACAAACAAATTTTGACGCGTTTTTCCTGCGTCAAGGGCAATAACTCAAAGACTGTTCATTGAAATATCAAATTTGAACTTGTCCAAGATCTCATCAATATAAATGATCACACCAAATTTCATTAAAATCAGTTGAAAACTGTAGTCTCTATTGTGTTCACAAACAAATTTTGACGTGTTATTCCGAAGTCCAGGGCAATTACTCAAAAACCGTTCATCGTAAGATCGTCAAATTCGAACTTGACCAAGATCTCATCAATATTATTGATCACTCCAAATTTCATTAAAATCAGTAAAAACTGTAGTCTCTTTTGTGTTCACAAACAAATTTTGACACGTTTTTCCTTAGTCACGGGCAATAATTCAAAAACCGTTCATCGAAAGATTGTCAAATTCAAACTCGAACAAGATCTCATCAATATAAATGATCACACCAAATTTCATTAAAATTAGATAAAACACTGTAGTCTCTATTGTGTTCACAAGAAATGTTGACGGACCAACAGACCAACGGACAGGGGTGACAGCAATATACGTCCACATTTCCATGTGGGCGTATAAAAAGTATATAGCTACATAATCAACT
>NW_008710014.1:37918-39424 GCF_000327385.1 Lottia gigantea | reverse complement strand
TAAAATCAATCAAATCTGATCAGTAGCCTTAAATCTTATTTACCACGAGTCCATGTATAGTAGTTAGCTAACAATCACTACCACTAATTTACCACGGGTCTGTGTATAGTACTTTGCTTACAACCCCTACCACTTGTTGTTTCTTATTTTCCACGGGTCTGTGTATAGTACTTTGCTTACAACCCCTACCACTTGTTTTATCTTACTTACCTGGGCGTTAGAAGGGCTGAGAAGGAAAAGCGTCTACGCCGTCTAGTCATTAGGATGGGACAATTAACCAAGGTCCTGTGCGCGTTTAAGTTGAAAATTGATAATAAGAGTAGGCAAATGCCACTGTCCTGGCGAAATTTCCTTCATTGCATCATATTCATGGCGTTACCCGTCAACAATTTACCTTCTCGACAGACGTAAAACTCCATTTTATTTCATTTAATTTATTTACCACTTTTCCGTGTTTCGGAATGTTTATAAGGATTATTTTACTTTAACAAGCATATTCTAGCATAATATTAGCCTTTATTTCAACAGAAATTTAGTGAAATTCTCACTGGTATTGGTATTCATACTGCAAATAATTATTGCTTATCGATGTATTCTCATTTGTTAATGATACACTATTTTATAGGTACAGTAGGTCTTTTTTACTTGAATCAATACCGTGACTACTCATTTGACTACACTGTAAAAAAAGTCCGTTTTTTTGACAGAAATTTACTTGATATTTTCTGTTGATATACGTAAATTTCTGCTGATATACATACTTTCCTGTTGATTTACGGACTTTGTTCTTACATTAACAGAATGTTAGTTCTGCAATAAGGAAATATGTTATTTTACGTAAATTAATCTTTGTCGTATGTCATTTAAGAAAAATTACGTTATTTGTCAGTAAATTTACGTAAATTCTGTGTTATTATCATTTTTTTCCAAACTTGTCTGTAGATAAGCGAAGTCTGCGCATGCGTGGTCATACTGTTTTTTTGACTTGAACTTTATGTTTCCTTACGGAAAATTATAACAGGATTGCTGTTAATTTACGGAAACTGTGATTTGCGTTATGATAGTTTCGACCTGTTAATCAAAGTAGGTATGACGTCATCGGTAAAGACACGAGGTCAGTTTATCGTCACGCCGCCATCTTATCCCACATCAAAACAAGGCTACGTCGAAGGGATTTTTGTGAATTTCTTAAATTAAATTTAATATGGTGAGATGCATGTCAAAAACTGCAAAATGTTTTACTGAATTTTAAGCGTGTGGGGACAACGACAAAATGACTTAAATTTATCCTACATGATGAACTAGACTAGGCTTAGCTTACTTGGTCTTGGGTAGAGTGGAAATGATCACTGAATACAAATTCACAGGTGAGTGTATTTTAATTATTGCCTAAATAAATTTGTAATGTTACCATTTTATCACTTTATACATGTGTGGTATTTGTGTGGTATTTAGATCAGTCTTGTCAAGAGTCATCTTTCTGTTTGGAACTCTTCTGTCTAAGAG
>NW_008710014.1:35560-36840 GCF_000327385.1 Lottia gigantea | reverse complement strand
AGGATCCATAATTTCTATTGCAATTTTATATTTGTTCATGCTGTCTGAAAACTTTTACCAAAATGTAAACAAACCCGACAAAATGGCGCCAAATTATGCATAGATCCCTCAAGTCAGTTTTCCCACCAACTTTGCACAAGTGACACTATATAAAATGTTTGTACCTACTATTAATAACATTTGCAATGTCTTATCGATGTCAAACTGTGCAACCTGCTTTTAAGAAATTATTTTGTAGGGCCACCCATGACTGCTATACATAAGTGTGTCATTGCATCATGCTCTTAATTTCCATCCACTTTCTTATGCCTTTACTAATTTATTATTTTTAATTTATAATTTCTTTTTCTGTTTTTGTACATCCTCGCTTTTTCAGCCTTTTATGGTTATAATTGCACCAGAGTACAAGAATACAAGGAATGAGAATTTTGTCATTAATATTCTTGTCAATAAACCTTAACTGTTTACACTCAATGTTAGGACCCACCACGTAGGCGAGGCATTACAAAATTCGTAAACGAGGGTAAATTGGACTCTGGATTTCTCGAACTAAAAGATCAAGTGCCCTACTATTACTACACTACTACAGTACGTTAGCACAACAAATATTTTCTCATTTTAAATTTATCTTTTCAGGTATGTCACCTTTTCCCTTTCTTTAGAGTTTCTGCCATTATTTACCAGCTAAAAGTTACGGAGCATTATGAGACTTGACCTGACTTTCGAACGAGCAACAATTAACTGTGCACATCAAAAACAATTAGGCCTTATAATAATGATTAGAGTTGCATCATAAACTGTATTGTGCTGGATGATGGAGTCTTATAACCTTGTGGAACACTAAAAAAAGTGAAGTGGACCACAGGTCCTTGAAGTTCTGTCAATATTAATAAAATATGGGCAATGTGGAGAAAAGAGTGTCAACATAAATAAAAAAAGACATTAGTTAAATCCAAATTAGTTAGATCAGCACGTTATTAAGATGTCATTAGTTATGAGAATGTCATTAAAAGATGTGTTAAAGATGTCATTAGTGATGAGTATGTATTTCAAGTTCATCATTTGTTTTTATGCAAGAGATTGTTTTTATACGCCCACATTTTCAGTTGTATGTATAATTAAAGGTGTAGTTAACATCATTTTCTCTGATTATTTTAAATGCACAAATAATACCAATAAACACATAAAGTTGAAATGTTTTGTTATTTTACAGTAAAATGAAAATGATTTCTGGCAACAGATTTATTACCTGAATATCCTTTTTAAAATTCTGTTTTTTA
>NW_008710014.1:34160-35510 GCF_000327385.1 Lottia gigantea | reverse complement strand
ATTTCTTCAATCTGCTTCTTAGATGCTCCTTCAGCTCTACACATTTGAATTTCTTTCTCCATTGACAATATATCTTCTTTTACTAAACTATTATTAAATACCACTAAATAATTCTGTCTCTAATCAAACCACTTTTGAGACCACCAAATTCACAAGTCTTAGCTCTTTTCATTAATTCAAATACAAAATGATCAGCACTTTCACCCTGCTTTTGACCACAAGTGAAAAATTTATATCTTTCAAAAAATATGTTTGAATTAATTTTCAAACTTTTCTTTAATCTTGTTAAGTTTATTTTCATCACCATCATTTTCCCACATAAAACCATTATAAATCTCAAGGGATTCATTCTTCAACAACATGAAGAAAGATTGCTGACTTCACCTTTTCAGGGTAGTGGATATTTACCAAGGGCCGTGGTAAATAGCCTGTCACTGCAGGTGCATTCCACGGTAACTGACGCAACATTCAGAAAAACATTTGACATGTACTTTTTTAATTTTTTTAACTACTAATCAGTGAAAGTTACAAATTCCTTTGTGATTGAAATACGTGGCCTGTGTCCTATTCATACAGAAGAATTTTTCTCAGCATGTGATCTTGTAGAAGCTACAACTACAACTGAAGTGTGGTAACTGACGCAATGCCAGAGACTGATAATTTGTTTACATACCTTTGAAAAGGCCATAGTTCTCTGGGCGTTGATGTGAGATTGTGCTGTTGTTATAAAACTGTGTGACTGTGGTCTCAAGGGCAGAGAGTATACTAACAGTGTTCTGTGTTTCTTTCAGATTGAAGCAAAGTCCAAACTTCAGTGCTAATTTGCGAACAATGGCTACTTGTATGGTCCTAGTCACAGAAATTACCATTAAGAATAGTGTATCCTGAAATGTCTTCATTTGATGGACATCTTATTGTGAAGTTTGTTTGTGTTGCGTCAGTTACTAATTGGGACTGTTGCGTCAGTTACCAGTTTACTATAATTCATGATGTGCCTAGATAAATTCTTATGTTGCCATTTGATGTACCTATGGAACAACTAAGAGAATATAAGAAACTATCAGATTCAGTAGCATTGTGGGACATTTATAGATTAGAAATCTTGATTTATAGTAACTGACGCAACAAGCACATGGTATTTTGTTGAAGCCTTTATTCATGGGAGTTTGTCAAAATTGTTACATAATTTTTTATTAGGAGGTGTCTATGATATAGTACAAACAAAATGGACTACTTGCCTTTATCTAATTCATGAACAATTGTGAGAAATTCATCATTGTTTAGGTTCAACTTCAATCCTCTTTAAAACATGCCTAGGTCAGTAATCCAATGTAATTGTGTGTTTTCTAA
>NW_008710014.1:32402-33401 GCF_000327385.1 Lottia gigantea | reverse complement strand
CCTTTGATTTGATCTGACATTGCATTTTCTGCATATCCTTATGCCAAATTTGAACCTTAGTTCAACCTCTAAATAATGGCAAGGACTACTGAAACCAAGTTTTGTGCCATGGTGAATAGAATATACGATATTATGATGACGAAATTCTTTAATGATATCAACAACCGAGACTGAAATAAGGTACCCAGTACCCACTATTAATTTGTTTTGTAAGTATTCTTAAGAAATCATTTTTACAAATGAATAGCTCAGTTTAATATTTGACCGCAAATGATTGTTGAACTTATCTATCCAACAATCAGACTGACGACTAAATGTAGACTATTGAGTTTCTTCATATAATTATGTGCTTAGCTAAATGTTCAACATTCGGAAGCAGCCAATCGTATTGAAGTAAGTTAAACTATTAGATACAGATTTTTTACCATAAGCTACTTTCCTTGAATAATGAAATATAGCCTTGTTTTCGATCCCTGGCCCTTATTTTGACTGCATAAGTGACATCTACAAATCATTATAAATACCAAATTTCAATAAAATCAATCAAATCTGATCAGTAGCCTTAAATCTTATTTACCACGAGTCCATGTATAGTAGTTAGCTAACAATCACTACCACTAATTTACCACGGGTCTGTGTATAGTACTTTGCTTACAACCCCTACCACTTGTTTTATTTTATTTACCACGGGTCTGGTTATAGTAGTTTGCTCGCAACCCCTACCACTTGTTTTATCTTATTTACCACGGGTGTGTGTACAGTAGTTAGCTCACAACCCCTAACACTTGTTTTATCTTACTTACCTGGGCGTTAGAAGGGCTGAGAAGGAAAAGCGTCTACGCCGTCTAGTCATTAGGATGGGACAATTAACCAAGGTCCTGTTTGCTAAAGGCTGTGCGCGTTAAAGTTGAAAATTGATAATAAGAGTAGGCAAATGCCACTGTCCTGGCGAAATTTCCTTCATTGCATCATATTCATGGCGTTACCCGTCAACAATTT